>NW_017306973.1:641162-669029 GCF_000935625.1 Nanorana parkeri
TTTGTGCTTTCTGTGCGAATGTGTCAATATTCATACTGCTAATTGTTTATAAATAGACACAAAAGTAATGTGGATTAGCCACAAAATAAAGAATAAAATGAAATCAAATGCCTGCATATGAGCTCAGTTAAATGGTACCGTAATGCCAAGTGAAGCAATGCTGAAAATATAGCTGTACTTCTAAAAATCATGCAAGTGAAAAAAATCCATACAGATAGAGAGCTACTTTTATATGGCTAAAAATAACAACAGACAGAGGCAAGTCTTGGAAGCTTTTTTACATTATTTATGAGCACAGTTATTCATAGCTACTACTGACCTGCTATGGCAGTCACAACATGAATGAACACAGCTGGCTACAACAAGCATGCCATCAACAAACCTTAAAATGAAATCACCTATTTAAATGGATTTCAAAAACACAAAGGGTGATTAACGGAGAGAAAAGAAGAAACCGTCATTGACATAATAGCCCATTTTAAAGAGCCCATTATCTGAAAGCTGATTATTTTTGAAAATGCTAGTCAGTTAAATCACCTGATTTCTTAGGTCCGGTATACACCTGATATATATATCTATATAGATTCCTCCTTGCTGTTTGCATTGTATCCTGACAGCGGCTGATGTCAGCATATTCCAACGGAGCTAGCAGCTGATTGGCTGCCAGCTCCTTTAATCAGCTGATTGAGAGATGCACCCAAAGTGTGAATTTCATTCGGTTCCTGATGAATTTGTACTGTGTATAGCTGGCTTTAGTTTCTCAATGTTTTGCCATGCATCTGATCGCACTGCGGGCGGGGGGGATCAGGGGGTGTGGCAGCGGTGCCATTGACTTTAATGCACCACCACACCCCCTCCCGCCCCAGAACGAAGGGGGGAGTTTTGTGGGCGATTGCGGTGCGTTCCAGCAGCTCCCGCTCTGGAACGCAATGCGATTGGTGTGAACAAGCTCTAAACCAGCATAAAGGCATAAAGGCGGGTAAAGGCTAAATGCAGGACAAAGTAATCTGAGAAGCGTAAAGTTTGTTTATACTTTCCAGATCATTTCTCCTGAGTTTATATGACCTATGTAGGATTACTAGTGTTAAGGTAGCCAAAGACCCCATTCACAGTTGAGAATATGATTCATGTGATTAGCCGCAAGCAGGAGGCGCTGTAGAATACAATGACAGCTGCCAGAGCCTGCAGCCGTTTATGGCGGTTTGCATTTAATCCCACATGCTGAGATTACCTGCGGATAATCACATCTGGACACAAACAGTCTGCGTCCAGGTACAATTGTTCGCAGCATGTGTGATTAAATATGAGTGGCTGCGGGCAGGGGCAGCTGTCATTGTATTGTACCTCACCTATTGTACCTCACCTTTCTTCCCCACATCCAATCGCTATCCAAATCCTGCCGCCTTCACCTTCGTAACATCTCCAAAATACGCCCCCTTCCTCACCAAAGAAATCGCAAAACGACTCATCCACTCCCTTGTTATCTCTCGTCTTGACTATTGTAACTCCCTCCTCATTGGCCTTCCACTACACAGGCTATCCCCGCATCAGTCTATCATGAAAACTTTGTTCAACCTGTGGGCCAAATGAAGAAAATATAACAGATTCCTCCATCAACGCTTACAAATGTTGATTGAGAAATCTTCCACTGTTTTTACTGTATTCTGATGGCGGAGTACCCATACTGAGCTGGCAGCTCATTGGCTCCTTTGATCAGCTGATTGAGGGATGCTGGCCAAAAGGGTGCCAACAGCGGCACCCCCTGTTCAAAATTTGCACAGTATATGGCCCTCTCCACAGTCACTCAAAATTTCCAATGGTGCAATCAGAATATAAAATCATTGTTTCAACAAAACTAGTCTGGAAAAAAAAACACAGCAAAAAAGTGAGATGAAAATTGTTAAAAAGGGGTCACTGCAGCTATTATCCAAATGTTGTAATCTCTCTGTGTTGTACAGGAGTGAAATTATTTTCTACTTTACATGATACAGATCCCAGTAGAACAGGGGTGAAAAAAGTTATATGGAATTCAGGAGCCAGTCTGTTTAATCCAGGAGCCACCAGGATATTTAGAAGCCAGCTCCACCGACAAAGAGAAAAAAACCTCAAAAGTTAGGTCCCATCTGTAATTTTTAAAAGCGTTGGTTACCTGGCTCCTGGGATTTCTTTTCCAAAACAGATGAGTTTGAAGACACCATGTGGTGTACACCTGTACAGCGTCCCGGGAGGGACAGGCGCAGAGTGTGATTGTGTGCAGCCACCTGTACATCCCTATGGGAGGACATGGCTACGCACCGACCCAAACCTGCACATCCATGCAGGTCTGGGTACCCGCACTTGGACACAGACTGTCTGACAGATGTGCAGGTTCAGGTCAGCATGTAGCCGCATCCTCCCATAAGGATGTATAGGACAACTACACAGAAACTGGATTCATGTATTCAGGGACTTTATACACTGAGGAGTGACCAGATTATTATGACCACCCCATCAGTACTTCGTTGGGCCACCTTTTTCCTTCAATACTGCGGCGATTCTTCTTGGCATTGACTCCACGAGATGTTGAAAGGTGATGCGAGGAATCTGACACCGTGCCTGAATTCTTCTGTTTTGCCGATACTCGCTCCATGGCTCCGAGCGCAAACAATCATCCCACGTTTAAAGGCTGTTAAAATCGCGTTGTTTACCCATATCTTCAGAAAAAAAATCACTTCTACTATCGTGGTAAACAACCTGCTTCCCTATTTATAATGGTCTGGCCCTCTAGCAACTTCAGCGCGAAATTATAGCTAATTTGCCTACAAACGTCAGGTGGTCATAATAATCTGGCCACTCAGTGTATTTTGAATGCTTAGCTGCGTATTTTGAGTGACTAACATCTTATCCCACTGGACAGCACATCAAGTACACCAAAGAAGGGGGAGCAGAATTCAGGAACCAGTCAATCCAATCTAGGAACCAGCATGACATTTTTGGGAGCTGTGGAATTTACTCAAAAAACAGCAACTGAAAAGGTCTCAATGGTACATTTTGTAAGCCGCGTTGTCTAATTTGTCATTTTTGCAGCCTCGTCAGACTCTAAAATGTTGCACCAGCAGAGATCTACATGGAATTAAAGATAACCAACCCGCCCAAGTGAGATTTCAATGACTGGCAGTGATCTGCCACAAGCATTTCAATTCATATAAAGACTCCTACAGAATTATTCCTGAATCATCCATTTGGTTTGAAAACTTGCCTTTGTGTAGGGATAAACTATGCAAGCTAAGCCACATAATAAGCAGATGTTCAGGCAAAACATGCTGACTTTTAATGTTCTTGTTTTCATTAGGTACAATCTTTTAAAATGAACAGAAAAGGGGAATCGTAAAGATGACTAACTGGCCTAACTAGCTAACATAGTAAACATTGGGTTTTCTTCAGCGGATTTTGTATGTTACACGCTCAATAGGTGGGTGGCATGCTCCCATATCTATAACTTCCTTCAAGCTGCTGCTCTTGGCTTCCTGTTTATCAAATGCTAAAGAAAAAAGGCAATCGGGTGTTGCAAGTAGCTCAATGAAAAAGAAAAAAAGCAAGCCATTCATTTTGAAAATGATGAAAAGTTTTTCAAACTAAATTTTGAAGGTCTGTTCCTTCTAAAACTAATACAGTACAGGCAGTCCCCGGGTTACGAACAAGATAGGGACTGTAGGTTTGTTCTTAAGTTGAATTTGTATGTAAGTTGGAACAGATACATTTTTTAAGTGTAACTCCAGCCAACAATTTTTTTGTTTTTGTTTTGGATAGCATAGGGAAGGGTTTACCCCCTGTAAAGTTTGTTCTGCTGTGTGTGCCCCTGTTCAGAAGATTTCACCTTACTTTCTGTCCCTGTGACAATTGGATCTTGAAAATTTTGGGTTGTCGTGGAAACAAGGATTGGTGATAAAGCTTCAGTGGAGACACCTTTTTTCCCATGATAACTCTTACAGGAGTGAATTTCCATTCATAGGGGTAGATTTCCTCTCACTTCCTGTTGTCACAAGGACAGGAAGTGAGATTAAATATTTCTAATGAGGATACAGACAGCAGTAAAAACCTCACAGTGACCCGGTAGAAGAGGCGGGCACCCGTCGTCTGCACGTCTAACAAGAGCCAACTTCCAGTAATGTATGTACAGTACTACGAACCAGACCAAAAAAGGTGGGTACTCCTCCTCAGCACAAGCACGGTAGCATTACAACTACCCCTGCTGTACAGTAATAGCCTCCGTTTGTAAGTAGGAGTTGTATGTAAGCCGGATGTAGGTAACTCGAGGACTGCCTGTATTCCAATTGTGGCCAAGTTATACACGGGCTTCTTATATATCTTTGTGATTCCAATAGAAAGATGTCTCTACAGAATTGTGTGTGCCGCATTCCACTAGGCCCCAAAAAAGGGTGTTATAGCTGGACAAATTTGGAGAAAACAAAATGTATGGAGAGGATCATGACACCATCATTTGGCTTTGGGATGGCTTTTGGGTTAAGCTTTTAGGATCTGTCAATTCTGCTGGCAGTATCTTGCCACTTAACTACCAGGGAAAACACGAGAAACATGCATGCAACTTTAAAAAAGAGCAAGTGGACTGATTTTCAAAAATCAACCCTTGCACTGGGGCTATCTATGAAATGCTGCTCATTTCTAGGGGGCTGGAATAAAGAAGACATACTCACTTGATCCTCGGCTCTGTGGCAGTCAGCTTCACCTCTCTCCCCTTCCGCTCTGGTTGTAATATGTCCCTTAGCGTCTTCACATCTAATACAAATGTGAGACGTGATGACATCACAGGTCCTCAGATGGCCAAAGCTGAGGGAGAAGATGCTGTGGGGGCCGGTCTACAAGCCAGGCAGGATCGATGATCCGTTAAGTATATTTTCTTTATTTGCAACCCTATACCGAAACAAACAGTTAACCCTTGCAGCGCGGGGGTAGCCCCACTTTAAGGTTTAACTTTTGAAAATCCTGGAGTTCTTCTTTAAAGAGGATCTTCTATCCTCCCTCAAATGTTTTTTAACCCCTTTTAACTTTTGGCAGCATTCTCCTCAATTCACATACTCGCCTGCCTAGCGAAATCAGCATTTGATGTTAAAGGTGGCACCGCCAACTTGGTGCCCCTCAGTCATTGGGAGCTGGCTTCCTCTTCTGGGTTCATACAGTTAGCCCTGGATAAAGCCTGCAACTCTGCTGAATGTCTGTTTTGTCTGGGTTGCAGTGGGTTAGAGTAGAATTTTAGAGTGAAGGTGCACTTTAAAGGAGAACTATGAGGTGAGTGCTTTTCACTCACCTCATAGTTCTAGCCGACCTGTGACAATGAGACTGTCACAGGTCGGCTCAGTAGATCGAGAAGTGAGCGAACACATACCGGCGTTCGCTCACCTCTCGATCCTGTCATGGCTCTCTGCCGTGACAGGGGAGGGGCTGGATTCCCCCCTCCCCGATCTGCCAGCGCTGACTGGCGGATCGGACAGGGGAGGCGGCGGGTACAGCTGGCTCTGCCTCTAGATAGGCAGAGCCAGCTGTCACTCACGCAGCTGGGCGGTTTCAGACATAATTGTCGGGATCCGCTTCAGCTGCCGCGTCTCAGTATACCGCGAGCAGTAGCTTGCGGTATACTGAGCTTAGAGTGACGGGATGATGCTAGTTTGTGTCCTCCCGTTACCCTAAGGAAAACTATGGGGAAAAGCCTTAACCCCATAGTTCTCCTTTAAGTCAATACTCAATACCAGAATTCTGCACAGATTCGGCTGAATAGACCAGACAGTATTCGTATGCCTTCACAGCAATACAGCTAACACATAAAGCTAGCCATACACTGGAGAAATACCGTTGCACAACAGGGTCTCTAATACAACCATTGCATTATGCTCAAACACCCTCATATGTGCTTAAAGTATTATAATAAAACACTCAGCATAAGTTATCACTTATCTTATGCAAATATCTGCTATCACACCTTATAAAGTCCATTTTTAAAACAAAGCTACCACATTCATTTTCACAAACCTACCTGCAAATGGGAGAAAAATGTAAATGTATTCACAAAATGAGCCAGAGAGTAATACGGGAAGAAAAACAAAAAACATGAACAAAATATACTGCCTCTCAAACACGGTAAGACTGATCTCACATTCACATTCAACATTGATGATGTTTAGGTTTGTTGAAATGTGCATTAACGCAGGGTGGACAAAGTAATATGGAATCCAGTAGACAGTCTGTACAATTCAGGAGCCAGCAGGCTGGCTCCACTGACAACAATTGGACAAAGCCTCAAAAGTTAGGCGCTGGCTGTCATTTTGAAAGAACACGGACTACTTGGATCTTGGGATCTGGGGACTTTTTGCAACATAGTTTTAGGTAGAAATAGTGGACCCATACAAGCTACAAAGGCTACAAGTTTGGTCATTGTAACACTAATATATTTTAGCTTACATTTTTCTGAGAGGCTGGCTTGTACAGACACCATTTTGATTCAAGTGCTTCATCAGAAAAAATAAATAAATAAATAAATGCTGTTCCTTTGATAAAGCCATATTTATATATAAAAAGGTCAATATTACATGTCATGGCACAGGTAGCTACATACTAACACAGAGCAAAAGTTCCAATGTGCGGTTACCAGACACATAACTCAAGCAATCAAAGCAAATACCTAAATGATTGCTAAGGATTTTCTGACACCCAGTATAGTTCAACAGCAAACAAAATCTGGAGAAGTTGCCCATGGCAACCAACCAGCATCTCATTACAGTTTGCTCAGGTAAGATTTGAAAATAAGTGAGAGATGCTGATTGGCTGCAGTGCAAATCTGCTCCAGATTTGGTCTGCTCCAGTTTTGATAAATCCCCCCACTGTCCATTTACATCCATCACTCCCTCCAGAATCTGCAATCTATTGTCCCTACTAGTCAGGAAAGCACACACAAGGGCAGCATGTTGATGAGTTGAAAGGAGTAGGGAGGAACCTGGGCTTGGTGCAAATGCAGTTTGCTAATCCCTCCCCAATCAGTTGCAGGAAGGCCCATTCCCAGCCCCACAGCTACATGTCAACGTGCGAGGAAAGCTGCCACTGGCCACAGACCACCAGAAGGTGGAGGTTATGTGGATAAAGTCCTTGAACCCAGGACCCCACCATCAACAACCAATCCAATGTACTAGGTCAATATAGGATGGCCAAATGTTGCCAACCTCAGATCCTCAGTTCCTTGGTGACATTCTGGTACCGATCATACACCATACACATACAGAAACAAGTGTATGTCTAGCTTTAGGAGGAAAGCTACACAGACCACCAGAAGGTGGAGGTCATGTGGATAAAGTCCTTGAACCCAGGACCCCACCATCAACAACCAATCCAATGTACTAGGTCATTATAGGATGGCCAAATGTTGCCAAGCTCAGATCCTCAGTTCCTTGGTGATCTGCTGTGACCGATCATACCATACACATTGAGTACCACTATACCAGAAATGAGCGTATTGGAAACATCTCGTCTGTTATAATCATCTTACATTTTTGATTGGGGGAAAAAAAACATTGCTCTTATTTTGCCGACCCTAAAGGAAAAGCAAGTAAAATGAAAAGCATATTATGTCTTTCCTGCTACGTGACAATGAAACATCCCTGTTATCAGACACGAAATTCCAAAGCCCATCGTGAACTTCCTCTCAAAATTCCCAGTGTCCTTGGCAAACGGGTTGTAATTCATTTCCAGCTGAACTCTGAGCAGACAGCTAAACACACAATTGAAAAAAAAATATGAATGTGAACTGTTTTATCCATGAATGGATTTCTAATTCTGCTCAGCAAGTCTTGAAAACCTGGTATCCCTGCCAGATGGTGCAGCCAGGAAAAAAAGGGAACAAATTACCCAAGTGCACTGTCTTGCCAATCACAGCCCACAATACATTTTGGGGCAGAGAGAGAAACGAGTGGAGGTGCAGATCTGTTTTGGATCTGAACATACAATCCTCCTGTGGCCAGGAAGTAACATCTCCACACTTCCTTTCACATGTAGAATTCTCTAGGAAAGGACAGGAAGCAGTGTCAAGGTTCTATCACTCTATTCTCCATAAGGGCCTATTCACACTATGTCCAGGCTAGAATCTGGACGTGCTTCTGCAAACACATGTATGTGTTTTTGATGCGTTCAGGTGCATTTTTCTTAGTCTCAATTGGATTTCTAGTGCGTTCCAGTGCATTCTGGTGCGTTTCAGACCAGAAAATAGTGCATGCAGTACTTTTTTTGAAACCTTCTGAAACTAAAATGGTGTGAATTGCTACCTCTGGGGCCACTCTACTATAAAAATGAGCACATGGAACATAACAATGTCTACGATATTTCAAAGGCTCATTTACAGTGGTTCAGACCAAAAATAAGTTCTTTATATACAGCTCCAACTGTCAGCTTGGATTCCCTAAACTTCCTGTCCAGTACAAGGGACAGCAAAGGCTCCAGCAGCTGTCCATCGACTAGCTTGGAGAAGGGGGAGAGGAGGGAAAAGGCTTGCCCTGCTGTACCTGTGTATTTTTAGAGACACACATTGCTTATTAGCACACACAGGGGTGGCTTCATAAGACCCGGCAAGGGTAAGGAGCCACCCTAAAACTGGATATTAGGGACAGTACTCAGGGGACCAGCTGATTCTGCAAGAAACTAAAACTTTTAAACATTAGAGAGAGCAGCATCCGTTGTAAGTGACTTAATTAGCATTTAAAAGAGCTTAAAAAGCTTTTAATTTGAATATCACTTTAAACTGCAAGGCACAATCCCTCACTTATCCTAATAATACTATTAAGTGGACAAGCTCCTTAAATGCATAATAAAAATACAACCAGAGCGAGCCAAACAGGAAAGGCAACACAGATAAACTTGGAATAACACAAAATAGAATCCAAATTCTCATGTCTCAATTATAATCGTCAGGGGAAAAGAAATCTAATTTCTTCATATGCATCAACTATTCCATACATATTGGTCAAGCTGCCAACCGAAAGTGAACTATTCTACCTTTTTACATCAATAAAGAAAAATGGTGAAGCATCCCACATTTTCCCAACAAGTATATGTTTATTTTGGTTACATCGGACTCCTGAACTCAGGAGTGAAGTCTTAAAAATACACTCAAGTACCTCAACTACTAACAAAAATGTATCTTATTTGTGTATCACTCAGCTGTAGATCCTCAAATCATCTCTGAATTGGTGCTGACACTGTCCTTCCTTCTGGAGGGTGACTACTTTTGTTCCCCACGTTCTCTGTGTGCGTTGTAAAGTAGTCACCACTCCAAGCTCGCAATCGGACTACAATCTCAATACAAATTAATAAACTAAACATGAGATTGTAGTCCATCACAAAAGTGAGATTGGAGTGGTGACTACTTTATAACACACACAGGGACCATGGGGAACAAAAGTAGCCCCCCTCCAGAAGGAAGGACAGTGTTAGTACGAGTTCAGAGATGATTTGGGGATCTACAGCCCAGTGATACACAAATAAGATACATTTTTGTTAATTGTTAAGGTACTTGAATGTATTTTTAAGATTTATTTCCTGAGTGGACCTTTACCCGCTTTTACAAAAAACACATCAGCATACAGCTCTGCATGCTGCTATGAAATGATCTTACATTTATTAAACATTTTTATTTACAACTACTGTTTTTCCATTACATGGTTAAGTGAAGGAATGGTGATGTAGTCCTGGCCTCACAGATACATTGTGGGAAGGTTACATCACCAGTGCCTTCCTGGGAAATCTCATCTGTAAACTGCAAAATCTCACAAGATCTCAGAGAAAGGCAACTTTCCCCCTGAGATGATGTGCATGGTCACATGTCCCAGGAGGCAGACCCAGGAGTTCCAGGAATTAAAGGGAGATATATTAATCTGACCTTAGTGAAAATGGCTGCTACGAGAAGAATGGGGAGAAAAAGAAAAATAATGTAAGCAAGGAATAAAAAGCCGGCAATGATCTATAAGCAGGGCTTGAAAAATTTGACGGTGTCTCACCAGTCAGTCAAAAATGTCACCAGTCAGCATGACCGGACCATAGCCTTGCAATTTATGTAAAAAATGTTTAGGGACAGATAGAGCTTTCTTTTGGAGGTATATAATCACCAACAGGGGGGGAGGGGGAGGGTGTTAGTTTTTATTTTTTTTACTATATAATGAAAAAAGTACCATAAATGTAAAAAAAAAAACAAAGTTTCCCTACGTTATGTTATAAAACATTTATTCTTACCCATATTTTTAGTAAAACATAAAATTCGGGGTCACGTCGGGTAAATAGACACCAAACATGTCAAGCCTTAAAATTGCGTGCGCCCACAAAAAACGCCCATAGGCGACGATTAAAACGCTTTTACTGCTCATCAGTTTGGTGTTATCAGTGATTAATGGCTCTAAAATTATTGCTCTCACCCCGACGTTTGCGGCTATATGTAACATGTGCGGCACAATAGGCGCAATCGTCGTTTTCGCACAAAGGCGCACCCGACGCATACCTGCGTGTGTATGTCGGGCGCGGGGACTTATAAAAAAAATAAAGAAGCATAAAAAAATAAAACATTTTTTTTTATTCTTTAATTTTAGTATTACTTTTTTTTTTTTTTTTACACACAGCTTTATTGCTATTACATGGGGGGCTAAGAAGCCCCCTATGTAATAGCCAATTTACATGACAGGTCCTCTTTATGGAGACATCAGGGGTCTCAAAGACCCCTAATGTCACCTAGGGACCCCCAGAGAAGCTGATGAAGCCGAGATCTGCGACACTGAATGCAGGAACAGACGAGTGGATTTTTCAAGCCCTGTCTATAAGTATCTGTTTGTAGATTGTCATCACTAAACATTTCTAAAGGTGCCTGTTGTCATTTTCATAAGAGTGAAGTTCCTCTTTAAAGTTCTCCGTGAAAACTTTTTATGTAGACTGCAAAATATTTCCTTAAGAGCCCACTCTCATCATTGTGTTGTGTTAACACCCAGCAAAACCTGTTGGTGTGCTGGAGTGCTGTCCATTGTGAATGATGCCCAACACGCCTCCAAAATGCAGCCTGTTGTAGTTTTGCGGGCGCTACAGCCCATTCATTTTGAATTGGCTGTTTAACACAATGCAGGACAGTGATTGTGTTGCAGTGCACAATGCTGTGATGTGAATAGGCCCAATGCGTACAAAAAAGAATATGTATCATGCGAGAGTCTCTGCCATGTATAGGCACCAATCACAATTTGCCATTCACCATTTACTTTCCAAAAATCAGAAATGTAATAACACATTTACACATACATACATATGCCCAACTAAATATATACACTTAAAAACGTAAAAAGCCAACCACACTGTCACATGAACAAGATCATTTTTTACTTCCATAAATGAAGAACATTAAAAATTAGCATATAGTCTCAGAAGAGCAGCTGCTCCCAGAAAGAAAACAACGACTCAAGATTAATGAGAGCAGAAGTCCTCATCCCGCTCAGATAAATTAGGCAGTTAACTGAGGGCAATACAGCTGTAATAACCTTGTAGATCATACATCCTGATGCACACAATGACAATTGACAATGACTGCTACTCATAGCAACTTTCCCCCATTTAGAGGCACAATCTGGAACACACCTAGGAAACAATTGGGAATCTTTTCAAAAGAAACGTTTGTGGGGACAAGTTTGTGAACACTTATAAAAGCCATGAGTCAGACTTTTTTTAATGATCACCACACATATTTTACAAAGTTGTCATATCTTTTTTTCAAAGCTTTAGAGAAAACCTGTCAGTAACTGGCTTGTGCAACAGTCTGAATGTGTATTTACCTAGTAGGATATAAACTGTTTGCTCAAGCTTTCTCATTTAAAGCGGACCTTTACCCATATCTTTAAAATGACAACAAACACACCTTTAGAAATGTTTATTAATGGCAATCTACAAACACATACTTCTAGATAATTGCTGGCTTTGTATTCTTTGCATAACTTGTCTTTTCTTCCCCAGTCTTCTGACAGTGGCCATGTTTACTAAGGGCAGATTACTAGCTCTCCATTTACTTCCTGAAAATCTGGCACATGTGACTATGCACATCATCTCAGGGGAGGAAAATGCCTTTCCCTGAGATCTCGTGAGGTTATAGATGAGATTTCGCAGCAATGCTCTGCTGATAAGTTAATCCCAGTGTGCATTGCGTTGGCAAACTGAAGTCATTTTGAACTTTCAAAGCAGGAAGTGAATGCTCTGCATGTGTAAGTATTTCAAATCACAGCATTTTACACATGACAGGTCTACGTTATTACTAATCATCATACTAATCATCATACATAGGAGGGATGTATTGGTAGAATTTGATATTTGAGTGTAAAGGTCCACTTTAACTCTCTTCCAGCCATTCTCTATGGAAGCACTATCTTGATAGTGGGACCAGCGAAATGTCACCCCTTTTGCTGCCCCATTACAAATTAGCAAGCTGGCAGCGTGAAAGTGATTCTACAGAGGAAAAAGAAGGATTTCCTGCTGGTGATGTGTTACCAGTAACAGTGTCACCTGTCTGAGATCAGCCTTAGTTTAAGTCGAGGTAAGTCAGACAATGAGCAGTATGATGATGGGGGGGGAAATAACATATACACACATATATAGTACTTGTATATGTATTAAACTAGGTATTTATAAGAGAACTATGGCACAGCCTTGTTTGGCCGTAGTTCTCTTTAGGGTCACAGGAGGACATTTACCATGTCCACCTATGACCCAAAACCCTGCATATAGCAGGCTCTCGCCCGCTATATATGCTGACCATGCAGAGCCGTGCTGTGGCCGCGGCGGATCCCGACAATATTGATGGGTTCCACCCAGCTACCTAACTGACAGTTGGCTAGAGAGCCAGCTGTGCCTGCCCCCTCCTGCCTGTCCCTCCAGTCTCTGTAGGGAGAAGATCAGGATCTGAGCAATCAGCGGTTTGTGATCGCTCAGTGAGCTATAGAACTCTTGAGCTATAGAACCGACATGCGTCAGTTTCAGTGTCACACGTCGGCTCTAACTATTGGAATGAGTGCATTTCACTCTCCCCATAATTCTGCTTTAAGGGTTTGCCTGGAGTTCTGTTAATCAAAATCACTGATGGAAAACCTCTAGGATAATTACATTTTCAAAGTGAGTCTATTAGTGTTAAGTAATTTTGGTTTGTGCTCTTTCATAGAAATGTGTTGATGTGCAATATGCCCAATCAAGACATTTTAGAGGACAAATGGTTGAAAAGCATAAAACTAGAGAGTTACAAAACGATTTCTAAACAATTGGGCTATTAACAGTTAACATTCATTAAGATAGTTGTGTTTTTTTTTAATGGAATCAAATTTTGCACTGTCATTTAGTAATAGGTAAAGATCAGTGCAAGGTTAAGCAGTACTACATTAAATCAGGTCACAAAGAATCCTGGGGTGGGAGCTAAGGATCTCCAGACACCTATAGCACTTGATAATATACCTATTCATATAAAATGTGTGTAATGTTATAAACGAATAATTATTTTTTATATATATATATATTTTAATAACGCATTTGCAGCACTTATCTGGAGTTATGGCAATGTTATAAAGTCCTGTGCCAAATTCATAGCTATGCAAGTTTTCTTGCCTTTTCCAAAGAATGCGACAAATTCCGGTAATTCAAATGTGCAACACTTTTACATTCTGCCGCTATGGCTGCAACAATTTATTAAGATATACTGAAAGAAAAATAAGACCTCTTCCGTGTTGAAGCAAATTGTGTTGCACATTTAAATAAGAACTCCAGGAGTTTCAAAAGTTACTACTACCCCCGCACTGCTCGTTTTGGTCTAGGGTCACAAATAAAGAAAATTAACTTGCCTGATCCTCGATCCCATCTGGCTGCTAGACTGGTCCCTGCAGACTACTCTCCCCTAGGCTCCATGGCATCATAAAGTCTAATATAGGTCCATTAGATGTGAAGACGCTGTGTTACATAATACAGATGGAGCAGAGGGGGAGGAAGGTGAGTGCTGACTGCTGCAGGACCAAGGATCAGTTGGGTATAGCTTCTTTATTATTTCTCCTTTAAAAAAAAAAAAAATGAGCACTAAACCCTTGCAGTGCAGGGGTAGCCTCGCTGCAAGGGTTAACTTTTGAAAATCTTGGAGTTATTCTTTAAGTATTGTGTCACAGACAAAATTGCATCTGAGGCCATTTTGCAACAACTTCATATACATCTTACGGACAGCTCCTTGAATCTGTCACAAGTTGTGAATTGCACAGTTGGGGTGTCTTCACCCCAAAGTTGTCTTCATGTATGTAAACAACACGCTCCTTCTAGAATCAAGCATGACCTAAATGGAGACATAACCTCCCACTTGCATTCTGTGACTTCTCTATATACACAGAAACACACATTTCTTTTTGTTTGTTGATTTACAGACTAACCATCTGCTCAGCAGCAAGTCTCAAAGCTCTCGTGTGTGTCTCAGGTGCAGGATCTGCCTAAACATTGAAGCATCTTATTATTAGATGTACACTCCAGCTGCAAGGGGTTCAAGAAAGATTTCTGCCCTAGGAAGACAAATGAGGGAGAAGAAAGGAAGAAGAGAATAATATCTGGGCTGGACGTGTATGGGGGGGTGTCAGAACTCAGCAGGGGAAATAAAAAAGACTCATAACTAGAATACTCAACGAAAATGGTTATTAGTCATATGTGTGTTAAGGGTTCTGGTACATAAGATATTTAATCACTTTGTATCACCACTGTCAATAAAAGGATCTCATGTTGTTAAGCAATGAACACATTGCATGTGTATTTGAACTCCTTTCTAAATGAGTGTTTTGGGAAGGAACACAGGAAACGATTAACATTTTACTTTGTTTATCGATAGTAAAAAAATAAAACATAAAATAGGCCCTTTCATGAACAGTTCAGCTACAAAGGTAAAGTCTGTACTTCAGATAGCCACAAATGTTCTTAGTAACTCAAAGTATCCATATAAATCCAAACAAATAACCGTACCTAAAAGTAAACTATAGCAATAGTATCAAATCCAAATGGGTTGGGGTGAGATATAAAATGTACCTAAAGAATAATACAAAAACAAGCCGCCATCGCTTCAAAATGTAATATCCCCTAGGGAGGATTACACAATATCCTTACCTCCTTGTACCACTAACAGTGATATTCCCTCTGGAGTAGCAATGATATGCATGCAGAGAAAAATGCAATCAGCCAACGACGAGACACTAGTAATCTTTGCTAAATCCACACCCAGAACCAGAAAAAAGATAGTCCCTCCCTAAACAATAGCTCACCCTCATTGCAAAAAGCCCTTGTCAAGCACATATTTCATCAAGTCACCTCCGGTCCACACACTTCCTTTTTTATCTCTCTGCTCTAAGTTCATCTTATTTACTGACATAGCAAGGAAATTAAATACTGTGCAAAAGCCATGTGAGTGTGCCTACTACACAAAAAAACTCTTCTGACTATCACAATCCAATATTATAACAAGTTAAAATCAGTAAAAAAAAAGTAGACTGAGAAAAAATAACTGCTGTGCCCAGCCCTAAGAAAGCTAACCACTACACTATTTACACAAGTAAATATACGCTCTCTGCCAGGTCCCAAATTACTAGCTAGACATATCACTATAGCCGACCATAGCTGTAAAAGCGTGGCCATTTGTGTGGTCCAGGCACGATCTGACCACCCTCTGGGCCAGCTGTCTGCTCGACACTTGACACCACTCTGTGATCTTGTGATATCGGCATCAGAGACAATCCACAGACATGAGATGCTCACCCGATTGGTGACCCTCAGATATTGGTACCTTAAAGTGACACTAAACTCAGGGATTAAATCTTAAAAATACATTCCAGTACCTTAACTATTACCCAAAAATTTATCTTATTTGTGTATCACTCGGCTGTAGATCCTCAAATCATCTCTGAATTGGTGCGGACACTGTTCTTCGTTCTGGAGGGTAGCTACTTTTGTTCCCCAGGGTCCCTGTGTATGTTGTACAGTAGCCACCCCTCCAAGCTCACTTCCGTGATGGACTACAATCTCAATCCAAATTAGTATGAGATTGTAGTCCATCCTGGGAGTAAACTTGGAGTGGTTTCGTTTTCTTATTTTTGTTAATAGTTAAGGTATTTGAATGTATTTAAGATTTAAGATTTAACTCCTGCGTTTAGTGTCACTTTAATGTAGGGGTGGACAAATTAATATGGAATTCAGGAGCCAGCAGAATTCGTTTTTTGCAGGGTTTTTAACAAAAGGGTGAAGAGTTAGGAGAAGACAGGAGAAGTGAACAATCTACGACCAAATAACTGTTTTGGAAAAACTCTCCAATTCATCTCACTGTCCAGTTCAGCTCCTGTCTTCTCCAAACTCTTCACCCTTCTGTGAATAACCCTGTAGGAGCCAGCTGAAGAAAAAAAAACCTCAAAAGTCAGTCAGACGCCAGATGTAAATTTTAAGTAGAATTGGCTACCCGACTCCTGAGATTTATCCAGCCATGTGTTAACGCCATTACCCAATATCAAAATCTACACCATATATGATAAACAGTTCAAACATTATACATTCGCTCTGCTCACCTTTGCCTTCCTGTCTGCAAGTAAGACCAATAGCAGCTACAAGGCTGGAAAATGGCCTTAACATTTTGGATATAGTGGGAATGTGTAATCACTGGGACAGGAAAAAAGGGCAAATCTTCCCAACGGGGGACACTAAGAGCAATGAAAACCCACTGGGGTTTATAACCTTACTACATACTATCGGAAACCCAAATGAGAAGTGTTGGTAGGATCTGTGAATGGAGAAACGACAAGTCCCGCCTCCCACCACAGCAGAGGGACATGTAGCTCTCAGTGGAATGCCTCAGTGGGCAGAGACGTCATTGCACTTGCGGTCCATTCATTCTTCCTATTGTCCCTGTAACTGAAAGTCCAAACCTCAGTACAGCCAGGAACTGGAGGAAGAGTTTGCAGAAACCAGAGCATTACACCCACAAACCGTCTACTGATTGCAGTTGCAAGGCTTTACTGGCTCAGATGCAAGAGAAAAAAAAAAAAAAAAACATTTTTCGTTTATGAATATTTTGTAAAATGTTGATTATTCTGTATAATAATAATAATAATAATAATGAGTGTGAATTTAATATTTTTTTTAAAGGTAGACTTTGCACCTCACGTTTATGCTCTGTACTGTACTCACTATATAAATGTAAAGTGCAGTAACCCATGGCAAGCATAGTTTAGTTTACTATGCTCAGATCAGCTAAGTTATTTGATTTCTGATTGATAACATGTTACTGCATTTTATACAGAATTTCCCTGCGCTACCTAAAAGATATACAGGTGAGATCCAAGATTAAATCAGTTGTCCATAAATGCCCAAAAAATGCATTTTGGAATCACTGATCTGCAGACCTGCTGTCACGCTGTGTGCTTTGTTCATAAAAGAAATGAAGTGAGAGGAAATCCCACCCAAAAAAATGAAAAATCCCTGGTGGTCAGCAGGCTCACCACGACTAGTGTCCCCATTGAAAGATTCCATCTTTTCCCGTTTTGATGACAACCAAAATTTGGGATTTTCTGTCACTTTCAGCGCCCGTTCACCCAGGGGCCAGCTGTCAAAATCTGTACAGGAAAGTAAGTGTGCAGATTTCAGATCTAAGGACACCCTACTAAATATATTGAACCTAGTGCTCTGGAGGACCAAAGCTGGCATGACAAGAATATTAGAATAAAAAGGACACTTTTGCTGAGCAGGGTATATGGCATCAGTAGTATTCACAGTGTAACTGCCATGTCTTGGTTGGGTGTAGTGATATTTCCAGGCACAGTGTAATGCTGAGCCAGCGATGAAGGAACAGGTACTGTGCTGCTGAGCTAAGGTTGAGGGGGAGGTGAGTGGTGGTATTTCAAGGGGAATTGATGGACCGGAGCAGGAATGAGTTGGATGGGGATAGAAAAAAGTGTTATCTCTGGAAAGAATGTGCTGTTTGGCCAGGGTTGGAGGTACAGGAAGGCACATTTCTAATGCACTGTGATGCTGCGCTAGCTTGGGGAAGAGAAGTCAGCATTATCTGCAAAGGCACTACTCGAGGAATGAGGGACACATAGATTTCTGGGCACAGTGTGCAGCGGATCCAGGAATGGGAGCACAAAAAAAAATGTAGAAATGAAAAAAATGCTCCCCCCTCCTATGTTTTTTTAAGCACTAAAGCACCTTTTTGGTTCTTTTCTTACCATATAATAGCATGGTAAAATGTAACATTATTGTGTTACTGTTGTAAACATTAAGCCTCATGTTTTTGCAGTGTGTAGAGAGCATGGCTGGAAACCTCATGAGTCCCGGATTACATCATTAAAGTAACCCAGGACATCTGGCAAGGCTGATAACGTTTCAAGCTGATTCAAGATAAAGCAGATTGTAAAACAACATGTAAACAAATGGTAGCCTTTAACAAGCACAAAGTTTTCCATCCAAATTCACTGATGCATGCATTTTTAAACCTCACCAAAAAAAGATGGTGGAGCCACAGACTGTGAACACAAAAACTCAAACATACATTTTGTAAAGCTGTGGCTCTAGTCTAATGTGTAAAGGAAAGTAGATTACATTTTCTCCAAGGCTGGGTTCACACCTAGGCGTATCGAATATGCGCGTTTGTCACGCGTTTCGTGCCGCGCGTTTCTACAGCGATTCGCTGTAAAAAAAAACACACACGACAAACGCGCGTTTCCGAGGGCTACCTGGCTGTATCCCAATGGATACGCGCGGCAAATACGCCCCAAAGAAGCTCCTTTACTTCTTTGGGCGTTTTGTAGCGCGTTCATACGGCCTGTAATACGCCCAGGTGTGAACCATAGGAAATAATGGGATTACGGTGTTTGAGCGTTTTGCAGAGCGTAGGAACGCGCTACAAAACGCCCAGGTGTGAACTGGGCCTAACTGATCCCCAGCAACAGGCTATCTTGTTTAAACTGCAGGATTTAAACTAGCTAGGAAGAATAACAAGGCTGCCCTATACTGACAGGGTTATTCACAAAAGGGTGAAGAGTTTGGAGAAGGCAGGAGAAGTGAACAATCTAGGACAACATAGCGGAACCAGAAAGTGATCTGAATTGGAGAATGTTTCCAAATCACCTATGTTGGCCTAGATTGGTCACTTATTGTGCCTTCTCCAAACTCTTGACCCTTTTGTGAATAACTCTGTGAAGCTTCTAGAGCACTCACTACTTTAACCATGAATTATTGCTGTGTAGGCCTTTATACATTTTGCCAATTAATTTTTTTATGCATTATCTGCATTATTTACTGTGCCTGCAGGAGGGGATAGTTAAAGTACAACTGAAGCCAGAACTCCTTTCTTAGTTTTGGATAGAGTGGAGAGGGATTAGAACACTTGTCAGATTTTTATTGCTGCTGTGTTCCTGTGCGGGAGATTCACCCTCCCTATGTGTCCTGGTGACCATTATCACTGAAAGTGAAAGAGAATCCCAAATTTTGGGTTGTTATCAGAAACAGAATACATAGGAAATCTTTTAGGATAGGTTCACACCATTTTCCGGATGGTGTGAACCTGGCCGAAGTTACAGTGCATTCCAGACCAGACAAAATGAGACATACAGTATTTTTCTGGTCTGGCCTGGAACATACTGTGCTGGTGTGAACAGAGGCCAGAAATAGCATAGGGATACATTAGGATGCATTTTGGGTCCGGAAACAATCTGGTCTGGTCTGGTCTGGAGATGATCTGGATGGGGTGTAAATGGGCCCTCAATGTGGACACAAGTCATAGAGACTCTCAGGGGCAGGGCCCTCCTTCCCATCTTGTCTTGAATTGTATTGTGATTGTAAGGTCTTCCTTATATTGTAACGCGCTGCATAAACTGTTGGCGCTATATAAATCCTGTATAATAATATAATAATAATAATAATAAAGACCCTTCTGTCCACCAGGGATTTCCCTTTCTTTGGAGATATTCCCTCTCACTCCCTGTTGTGGCTATTGAACAGGAAGTGAAGGGCAATCTCCTCAATGTGACACAGATGACAGAAAAGGGGTTACAACCCTTGCTTGCACTATCCAAAACTAAAGAAAAAAAAAAAGGTTTTGGTTTCATTCCTTTTTTTAAGTATTAATGCCTTTCTTTTACAGTATGGCCCTGTTTCTTTTTTTGAAGATGTGACAGAATCTTCTGAAAGGATGTTTACTTTATTAAAACAATCATATTAACTTCTTTAATTTACTATCCTCATCAAATTGTAAAACAGAATCACAGAAGATACAAATGAGTAGAAAACCATGTGCCAGACACAGTCATAAATAATAATGGGGTCCCAGGTGTGTGAGCCGGGCTACAGACATGCCATTAATTTGTATGGATGGGCCTAACATGCCCCAGGATGTCAGAAAGTCACATAAACAATGCTTATGTAAGGTAGTCTTACCAATGGGTATGAATCCAAGTCATAAGAATTAACATAGCCATAGTACTTATAGGATGGACAGGCGTGGGTCAACCATGGAAAGAGTTCTTTTTCCGGAACTTACTTACATTACATATTCAAACCACATGTGCTTTTTTTATGATTAAAAACATTAATCCCACAAAGTTTCCAAACCTGTTCTATTAAAATGACGCCCAAGCTGTAGCATCTCCATTGACTACTGCTTCACCTGGTCAGGCTAGATCAGGCAACAGTCATCTCATCACAAATTTAGAAACACCTATTATAAGCGATATCAACCCTTACCCTACATGATTATGGCAAGAAATACTCAAATATGTCAGGTCGTTTCCTATTATCTGGACATGTGTGGCTACAAAAAAAACAATGGTTTGCATTTTAAATAGTTATGTGTTATCTAATCTCTTAATTGTATCAGAGTTGATTTCAGCCTCAAACATGTAACTAACCATAACAGAAGCATTCACCCAATATATCTGTGAAGGTTCTTATTCATCCAGGTCATTCTATATCTGTAAAAAATAAGTCAAATCAACTGGACTTGCTGTATTTTTCTTGAAGACATTTCACTAGTCATCCAATCGGCTTTCTCAATTCAGAACTCAATTTCTGAATTGAGAAAGCTAGTTGGATGACCAGTGAAACGTCTTCAAGAAAAATAAAACAAGTCCAGTTGTCTTTAATTATTTTTTACAGATATTCACCAATATAGTTGGTATCAAGAGACGTTTAAAGTGTATGTCTGGGAAGAAACACTATATGTAAATACACATAAAATTATAACAGGGTTGGACATATCCCAGGAGCCGGGTCACCTACGCTCCTGAACAATTACAGCTGGCACCCAACTTTTGAGGTTTTCTTTAGCTATTGTCAATGGAGCCAGCTCCTATAATACTCTACAGGCTCTTAGATATGACAGACTGTCTCCTTATTTATTTTGCTGAGACACGCACATGTAAATTGAACTCACAGGGGATCTAAAAGGTGGCCATACACTGTGCAAATTTTGACCAGTTCTTAAGGAACCAGCCGGAATTCGCACAGTGGGTGCCGCTGTCCCTTTCTTCAGGCATCCCTTGATCAGCTGATTGAAGGAGCTGGTTGTAAAAAGTTCTAACAAAAACATTCGGCAGCCAATCAGCCGCATGCTCTGTTGGGGTATAACGACAGCAGCTGCCGTCAGAATACAGTGAAGACAGCGGGACATTCCCCGATTAACCATTGATGGAGGAATCTGTACAAAATTTTTTTTCGTTCAACCCACGGGCCAGCTTAAGGACCTCTTGTATCTTAAAAACTGGAGTTATTTTCTCACAGCCACCAATGAAATCTAAACGTTGGGGGAAACTCTGAATCTGACTTGTGGGTGAGGGGAAATAACTCCAGTTCTTAGCAAATATTTATACATCAAAACTCATATTTGTTTGTTTATTATAGAACACCATAATTCCCCATTGTCACTGTGATCATGCATAATGATACGCCTACTACCACGTGTCCTTTTTATGTGGATCGTTATTTCAGTAATGCATTTTCAGATTTAAATACAGATTTACCAAATCTTAACTTTTCTTGTGTACAAACGTTAAACACTTTTTTTGTGCTCCATGCTTCTAAAGTTTTCTATTTTTATTAAACGTGCAAAGCTACATACACTTAGCAGGTGGAATATTTATACAGCATAATAAAACATTTTCAGCATGCCACAAAAGGTCAACATCGGAATGATTGAGAATTTCCAATATTTCTCTCTCTTTGAACATTTGCCCAATTGAGTGCCAGAATATTAAACACTGGTAGTTTCCAACGGCTTAACCTGTATGTGCAATGTATATACATTCATTCACAAATTGGTAGTAAATTCTTACTTTTGGATTCACTTATTCCTGCAGCTACAGGGGTGTTTTGTATCTTATTAGTGCAATCAATATTTGGGCATCAGTATGAGTTAGCCACCATGCCTGACCAAAACATGGGTAGATGCATGGGAGGACATCTGACAGAGCGATAAAAGAAAATGCCACATTACTAAAGTCAGCTACCATCTGGTACAAGTGGTGCCATTTGACCATACCAGATATGACAACAACAAAAACCGACAACTGTGGGCTAATGCTATTTTTTCGCTATGCTGTATTCAACTTAAACACAAACTTACAATAATAAAAATCCTATGCCATATGAAATTTCAAAACAATTCTATTTTCTATGAGATACAAGGAGATTCATGCAACACATCACAGATTCATTCAGCAAATATTGAAAGATGAAAGTGTTCGATCTAGAAGCTACAAATATAGGCATTCCCCATTGTCATATATGTACCTTTTCCTTATGTCAATGGGAACAGTCAGTTAACCTGTAGAGTGTGGTGCGAAGTAAAAGAACAATACCAGTAAACATTAAGACCGAGGGTGTCAGAGTGAGCATTGATATCCAAATAACATTTCCTGAAACCAACACATGGCTCTATGGATTGCATTGTTTGGAAAAAAATGTGGACAAGAATCTTATTCAGCTATTCTCCTTTAAAGGGCACTGGCTTTTGTGTCACAGAACTCCTATTCTGCTATTTTATTCACCCACCACAATTGTACATTCATATACAGAGATTGGGTAGCAGAAATCAAACCAAAAAAAAGGTAAAAAAAGACAACCACCACCCTGACAGCCCCTATTTCCTGACCCGGCCATGCAAACCACAATAATCCAATATTATTATTTAAATACAGTGTACACATTTTTCTGATAGCTTGCAAAACAAAAATCAGCTTTGTGACGCTTGCCGTGTTTTCATAACAAACTGAAAATAGGAAAAGTTCAAACCAAAATACGAAGAGAAAGCAGCAATCTGCCACATTTCGAGGAAGAAAAACACAACAACAAGTAGACTTAGTTGCTACCTACGAAGGAGAAACGAGAAGATACACGATAATAACATTGGTCTGTTTCCAAGTATTTCCTTTTCAAGCCTGCCTAGTATTGCAAACATCATAAACCCGATTGTGCTTCAAATGGATAACGCAAAGAAGATGTATACGTTCCAATTGCATGCAACAGGGATGAAAACAGACATGTTCCCCCTATAGCTGTACCCTTCAATAAATACAGACACAACGTACAATTAAACAACACACTGACCTTTACACACCAAGCATCAGCAACGAATGCTTTTTTTTTTGGTCAGCTACACTCCAGGTGACTGCTGTTTCGTCAGTAAATAGGTTATCATACCTCTATCAACGCCTCCGCTCCACCTATCTGGATTTCTTTATGCTACCAGGGAAGCAAAAGGGGAGGAGGTGATGAATTTATTCGGGAGCCCTCATGGATGATTTAAAAAACACTTCCATACACACACTCCTTGGGGTCCCCGCATGTGTTTATTCCCATCCCTTTCAGATGTCCCTTCCAGTCTATTGTACTAATTCCTTCTTTTCCACACTATGGGAATATTGTGAAGGGACACAAAAGAGGATGTACCGGGAGACAGTGGTATGGAGGAGAAAGGGGCGTAGCAAAGTGGGGGAGGTGGCTGAGGAAGCTTTGTTTACGATGGCTAGAGGAGGGCTTATTTATTTTGATGGAGTTCAGGCTCAGCTGTAACCTGCAGTCTCCAGAGAGGTAAAAGGAAGGAGGAGAAAGTCACAGAAAGACAAGCAGCACAAAGCCACAAGGATGTATTGAAAAGACAAATCACACATCTGACCGTTCACCATCAAAGCCTTCATCAGGCAGCATGCAGATTTTTGTACCATTCACTACCCATGGCTGCCAACTTCCACAAATACCCTTCGGAGCTGAGTTCACCAAACAAGCATTGACAAGTATATCTGCATGTTGAGTAAAAAACAGTGTCTACAAAACCACTGATTGGTGATGATGGATGAACAAAAGCCCCTGCATATGATGCCCGTGTGGAGCAGATGGGAGGCTGCAGCGTTTCTACTACAACAACAACAACAATTCAGCTAAGCGGTGAACCCTAATCAATGATATCATTGCTGTTGCTTGGAGACTCCTAGCTAAGAGGCTTATTCCATAAGGCAGAATGAAGTGCTATACAAAAACCATGGCAACCACACAGATTTTACATATTCCATTTCTTATTGGTTGTTATGGGTTACTGCATACCACCAATGCACTGTGGGGGGGAATTTATCAAAACGGAAGCTGACTGAACAAGGAGCAGTTGTCCACGGCAACCAATCAGCTTCTCTCTTCAGTTTGTTCACTTAAGCTTTGAAAATGAAAGAGAGAAGTTGATTGGTTGCTATGAGCAGCTGCTCCAGATTTTATCTGCTCCAGTTTTTACCAATTCCTTTCTTTGTATGTTTTTAGTTAATTGCTAAGGAACATAGGGACTTACATAAAGCACACCTGCTGAAATGCAGGGACAATGCATATCTATGCTCTCAAAAAAGGGGAAATAAGACAACATTTGTACAAAACTGGCTTTTGGTCCACAGTTAGCACTCCAAGACTATAGTCTTCATCGATCGGACTGCCCGGCATAGCCAATATTACAGAAACAACATCATGGCAATATGAAAAGCCTCTAGGTTTTAAGTCAAGGCATATTTGACTAGCAGGCAGTCTGAAAAGCTTACAATGATTTCCTGTAAGGCCTGGTTCACACCTGGGCGTTTTACAGCACGTTCCTACGCGCTGTAAAACACTCAACATGTGAAAAATCAATAATTGCCTATGGCCATGGTTCCCACCTGGGCGTTTTACAGCGCGTAGGAACGCGCTGTAAAACGCCCTACGCCCAAAGAAGTACAGGAGCTTCTTTGCGGCGTATTTTTCGCGCGTATCCATTAGGATACAGACGCATAGCCCTCGGAAACGCGCGTTTCTTTTACCGCAAATCACGGTAAAAACGTGTGGCACGAAACGCGCATATTCCGTACGCCTGGGTGTGAAACCAGCCTAAAACTTCACCTTACTTTTAGAATCCCTTGTTAATGTGTGCAATAAAATCAAAGGGGCTTTAAAGGAGAACTATGAGGTGAGTGATTTCCACTCACCTCATAGTTCTAAGCCGACCTGTGACAATGAGACTGTCACAGGTCGGCTCAGTAGATCGGGAGGTGAGCGAACACATACCGGGTTCCCTCACCTCTCGATCCTGTCACGGCTCTCTGCCATGACAGGGGGAGAGGCTGGATTCCCCTCTCCCCGCTCCGATCTGCCAGCTCGCGGTAAACTGAGCTTAGGGTAACGGGAGGACGCTGGTTTGTGTCCTCCCGTTACCCCAAGGAGAACTATGGGGAAAAACACTGACCCCATAGTTCTCCTTTAAGCCATTTCAGTTGCTGATTTATTCACTTACAACAAATGCTTCTCCTTGATGTTTAAAAGTTTTAGTTTCCTACAGAATCATCTGGTTCCTGAGCTCTGGTCCTGATATCCTGTTTTAGGGTGGCTCCTTTCCCTTGCAGGGTCCCATGGAGACACCCCTGTGCGTGCGTCTCCACAAACACACAGACACAGCAAGGCTAGACACTCCCCTGCTCCTCACTCCTCCCTCTTCCCAGCTAGTAGATGGATAGTTGCTGGAGGCTGCTCCGTGCCTTGTGATCTTGTACTCAGCAGGACATTCAGGTAAGCTTAACTGAGAGAATTGGAGACAGCTGCAAACTTGATGACTAAGTGTTTGGGCCAAAAATGTAAAGAAATACTTTGCTGGGCAACATATATTTGTTTGATCTAGATCAGGGGTCCTCAAACTACGGCCCGCCAGGTTCCTTGGCCCGGCCCGTTCGTGTGTCAAGGCCGGGGAGCTGCAGGCCCCTACCTTCACTACCTCCCGGCCGGCCGTTGTAAAAAAACGGCCGGCACTCTAGTCCAGTAGATTTAAAAACAGGCAGCGATGCTTCATCAGCTTCTTCAGGGGGGTCCTAGGTGACATTAGGGGTCCTGGAGACCCCTGATGTCTCCATGAAGAGGACCCGTCACATCTTTTGCTATCACATAGGGGGGTTTCTTAGCCCCCTATGTAATAGCAATAAAGTTAAGTGGAAAAAAAAAAAAAGGAAACTAAAGTAAAGATTACATTTTTTTTAAAGTTACACATAAAAAAGAATAAAAAAAAAACAACATTTTTAAAAAAGTCCCCACCCATAAATACACGCATGCAAACATGCGTCGGGTGCGCATACCTGCCAAAACGACGATTGCACCCATTACGCTGCACATGTTACATATCGCCGCGAACGTCGCAGTGTGAGCAATAATTCTAGGGCCATCAATCACTGATAACACTAAACTGATGAGCTGTAAAAGTTTTTAAAGGGCCGTCTATGGTCAATTTTGGGTATGGTGGTTTTTTGCGAGTGCGCGCAATTTTTAAGCTTGACATGTTTGGTGTCTATTTACCCGACGTGACCCCGACTTTTATATTTTACCAAAAAAGTGGGTGATAATTAATGTTTCCTAACATAATGTAAAAAAAAACTTTTTGTTTTGAAATTTTTTTCTGTAATTTTCCTGAAATATAGTAAAAAAAATAAAACCCCCAGTGGTGATTAAATACCACCAAAAGAAGGCTCTATCTGTCCCCAAGAATGGTATAAAATTCATTTCAGTACAGCGTTGCAGGACGGAACAAATGTCAATCAAAGTACTGCAGCGCTGAACACTGAAAAATGGCCTGGATGATAAGGGGGTCTAAACACCGCGGTCTTCAAGCAGTTAAAATAGGCCCAGCCGCCCTAAACAACATATAGCAATCAATCAGCCGCCCGACCACCGTCAGGGTCCAGGGAGAGAGCGTCATGCCGCCGGCCCCGCCTAGGTGTCAGGGAAGACACACAGGCTGTCCCGGAAGCTTGGCAGCTTCTGTGTTCGGCCTGCGCGGCTGCACCCTTTCATCTCAGGGCGCATGCCGAGGCAAACCAAATGCCTTGGTTCCTTTACCAGCGTAACGCCAGTGCGGCTGCGCCCCTCCAACTTTGGGTGCACACCAGCACAGGCCCTTGTAGAACGGCCAATAAGAAGAGAACTGGGATATGAAGTGATATCATCTCCCTGCCTCTCCCAAAGCTGCACGCTGCTGTAGAGAGGTAAGACAGGGCAGTCTACATGCCCATTCATTGTAATAAATAACAAATACTTGAGCTGTAGAAAATAATAAGAGATCATGCTAGTACATGTCCCAGGCTAAGAGAAATACATTGTATTCAAAAAATGTTTTGTTTATTATAGAAGTTGTTAAAAATATTTATATATACCCTCTAAGTAAGGGCTTATTCACACCAGAGCAGCAGCTGCTGGAACGCAGAGCAATTGCTCACTAATGTTCGCCCTTTGTTCTGGGATGGGAGGGGGGCGTGGCGGTGTGGCACCACAGCCACGCCCCCCCCC
>NW_017306973.1:671421-730341 GCF_000935625.1 Nanorana parkeri
CGCCCCCCCCGTTTTTCAAACTATGATCCGGCCCCCAGCAATGTCTGAGGGACAGTGAACTGGCCCCATGTTTAAAAAGTTTGAGGACCCCTGATCTAGATTCAGAAAAAGGTTGGAGGATTTAATACTACTTTACATTTTGGCCAAAAGGTAAGATGTAATAGTGCTAAACTTTAAAAAAAAAAAAATTCTAGCCAAAACCTCTAGGTAGCATTTGGTTGCTCTGAGCAACATTTTCTTTTTTTCTTCACACTGTTTCTAAAAGTAAAACCCAGAGGGCTTAAAAATGTCATGTTTCCACAGTAAACTGAAACTCTGCTGAGCAGAATAAGAATATGTTAGCATGCCCTAACAACTTAAAACCACCATTCTATGGGCAGAAGACAAAGCGAGCATGCAAGGTATGATTTTCAATACAAGCACACATTGAAGTGTGTGTGTGTATATACAGTGGGGGGAATTTATCAAAACTGGAGCAGAGAGAATCTGGAGCAGTTGCCTTTGGCAACCAATCAGCATCTCTCTTCAGTTTGCTCAGGTAAGATTTGAAAATGAGACAGAGAAGCTGATTGGTTGCAGTGCAAACTCATCACCATCTCAGACGTAGACCTCTTCAACAGATTTTTCAAGGATGTCAATAAAATTCAGAGTAATTAAGGTGTGAGTAACCCCTCGTTCACACCTGAACGTTTTGTAGCGCATTCTACGCTCGAAGAACGCTCTACAAAACGCTCAAAAATATACATTGCATTGGAGTCAATGGACTCGTTCCCACCTTGCCGTATTTCCGCCCGTCCCGAACGCGCTACAAAACGGCCCACGCCTGAAAAGGTACATGTACTACTTTGGGCCGTTTTGTAGGGCGTTTTCCATTGGGATACAGCCAAGTAGGCCTTGGAATCGCGCGACGGTCGCGCAACTTTTTTACCACGGATCGCGGTAAAAAAAAAACGCGTGACGGTCGCGCATTTTACAATACGCCTAGGTGTGAACCCAGGGTTAGGCCCTGTTCACATCAGTGCGACTTTTCCTTTGTATGACATCACGCTACACTACACAACAATGGAAATAACATTCCTAAAAGAGAACTAAAGCCAAACCCTTTTTTTGGCGTTAGTTCGCTTTTGGGTCAGAGGAGGACATTTCCTAATGTGACCTCAGTTCCCCAATAGTAGCATGTATTAGCAATCAATCTGGCATAATCACACACAGGTGCAACTGATCGCTACAAGATGCTACTTGTGTAGCTTACTCTACAGCAGTGGTTCTCAACTCGTGGGTCGCGAGACCCTCTGCAGTGGGTCGCGGCGTCATGTCTGCATAGGCCGGCCCATCTGCATTAGAGAGAACTAGAGGGGGAATTTGTGGTTCAGCCTGTGGAACCTCATAATGTCAAACTGTCCCCTCTCTCCCGGCCTCCCCCCCGGCTCTCCGATAAAGTGGTATGGCCCGGGGAGAGAGGGGACTATTTCCTCACTTTCGGGCCGGCGCATTGATATCAGGGGCCGCGGCGCCCGACAATTAAGTTATAGTTCCGGTCTGCACTGGAGAGTACAGCAGATATCAATCCGCCGCTGTATCTACTGTACTCTCCAGTCCAGATAGTTCAGTCGGCTGGAATCAGAGAAAGGTAGGCAGACAGAGAGATGTGCACTGTGGCAGGACAGGGGACACTGATGGATATTATGCATTCCAAGCCCACATAATATCCATCATGTATATCCATCACTGTCCCCTGTCATAATGTATGTTAATAAAATACACAATTAATGTTATTACACAGACTGGGCTCAGAATACATAATGTCCATCAGTGTCCCCTGTCATATTGTCCTCTGTCAGTGCAGAAGCTGGGGAGGGTATGGGGGGGGGGCATTAGCAGGGGGCTCCGCTGCAATTTTTTTACCTGCAGCAGAGCCTATGCTAATGCACCCCTCCCCCAGCTTCTGCACTGACAGGGAACTTTATGACAGGGGACACCGATGGTCATTATGTATTCCAAGCCCACATAATATCCAATAGTGTCCCCTGTCGTAATGTCTCCTGTCAATGCAGAAGCTTCGGGGGGCATTAGCAGGGGCTTAGTAGAGAACCTGCCGTGGTGCCCCTGCTAATGCCCCCCCTTCCCCATACAGACACCCTCACCACCCCCTCCAGGTTCTGCACTGACAGGGGACATTAGGACAGGGTACATTGATGGACATTATGTATTCCAAGCCCACATAATGTCCATCAGTATCAGTGGCGTAACCAGAGTTATGGGCGCCCGGGGCAGACATTCCCCCCCCACCCCCCATTATATAAACATCCATTGGAACTGTACCCTGCAACCGCCACAGGTTTTTATTTTAATTTTTTTAAATATTTAATTTTTATTCTTTATAAACTTTTTAGTTTTTTTTAATTCATTTACTTTCAGCAAAATATATATTGCTGAATACTGCACACGTTGTTTTGTGTAATAAATTAAAATGTTTCAGAAATGAAATCATTTTTGGGTCACGCCTTAATGACCAAGGAAACATGTGGGTCCCGAGGTTACACAGGTTGAGAACCACTGCTCTACAGGGAGCCATTTGTTTCAGGATCAACTGCTACTCCTAATGCCCAATCTCTAGCAATGTTAGAAGCATGACTGAGCTGCTAAAAAATCTCCTGTGTAGCCACAGCCCAAATTTTGTGATTGCCAACTATTGATTAAAGGTGCCCATACACCTTACGACCATCGCAAGACTTTTGTCTTGCGATGGTCGCATGCTTATTGAAAGCCCGTACGATCTGCCCACCAAATTTTCGTACGATCGCGGGATTTCGCCCGATTTTCGTACGAGAATCGAGCAGTGTGTGGGCACCTTTAGTCTCTCAGTAGCAAGATACTAAAATGACCCAATGTAGTTAAAGTTGAACTTCAGGCACTTCAAAACTTGTAAAGGTGCCCATACACTGCTCGATTCTCTTACGAGAATCGGGCGAAATCCCGCGATCGTACGAGAATCGAGCAGTGTGAACTAAGACGTGCGACCGTTTCTACTGTACGGTCGCACGTCTTTTGTCGAGCCAACATGTTCGAAAACCCGCCGAGAATCGTACGATTCTCGGCGGGTTTCTAGCCTGCTCGCCCGATAGCTGCGGAACGGGCCGGTGTGCGCACACTGCCCGTTCTGCATTGCCGTCATCGGAAGCCCGCCCCTCAGCGGGGCGGGCTTTCGATGATCGCAAGTACAATCTGCCCGACCAAGGTGGGCAGATCGTACGGGCTTTCAAGAAGCATACGACCATCGCAAGACAAAAGTCTTGCGATGGTCGTAAGGTGTATGGGCACCTTAAAGCCTCTTCCAACCCTTTAAAATAGATTACATTTTTTTCACAATTACAGGTCTCTTTAATGGACATTATCTGCTTTTTTGCCCTGTATACCATTATCACATGGGCTTTAGTTCAGGTTCCTACAGCGGGGAGGTGTCAGTAAGTTAATTTTCTCACATTTTCTGACAAAGTGAATGGACCGTTTAGAGAGTGATGAGTCTGCTGGCGGCAGGGTACAAAGGAAAGACCAATGTGTCCTAAAACACACACAATCCTGGACCACACACTCCCCTGCAGAGGGAAGGGAGGCAGAAGCTTCTGCTGCATTGAGTGCTGAACCTCCAGACTGTGGGTCTAAGGTCAGGGTGCATTGTCTATAGAAAGGACATGAACAGTGTTCTACATGCAATTTTTCAGTGAGTATGTGACTGCAGACTGAGGATTCTTTGGATGGGATATTAGAGAATGTGTGTGCTGGAGGAAGAAATGTTTGTGTTGGTATTGTGTAAAGCCCTTCCATGTGCACCTTTCTTTAAAATATAGTTAAAATTGATGAGTGCAGTTGCCATTTGCTTTACTTGTTGGAGTTGGTGTTGGGAGACACTGGGGGCTTCAGCTGCCATTGTGATGTGCTGGACCTCTGGTCTGTCCCTGTGACTTTAAGGAGGCTTTGGCTACCTCCTGGCAAACCTGTACCCAAATCAACCTTTGCTATATATGCTCCAAGATGGAGGTTCTCATAGATTAGCGTTAGGACCACCCTACAGAGAGGGTCCTTAGGCCTGGTTCACACCTGGGCGTTTTGTAGCGCGTTCCTGCGCTCTGCAAAACGTTCAAACACCGAAATCCCATTATTTCCTAGGGGCATGGTTCCCACCTGGGCGTATTACAGGTCGTATGAACGCGCTACAAAACGCCCTATGCCCAAAGAAGTACAGGAGCTTCTTTGGGGCGTATTTGCTGCGCGTATCCATTGGGATACAGCCAGGTAGCCCTCGGAAACGCGTGTTTGTTGCGCGTTTTTACCACGAATCGCGGTAAAAACTCGCGGCACTCGCGCATATTCGATACGCCTTGGTGTGAACCCAGCCTTAAAGGAGGTAGTGTGGCTTCCACATCTTTTTCAAAAGTTGAGTAAATAAAACCTCTTTTTTTAACGCAAGTTGTGAGACAGTGTAAGCTTTTTTTTGCAGGCTAGCTGGTAAGTGTGCTGGGAAATTTTTGTGTTTGTGATGGAGGAGGGATAACAGGGGAAAGAGAAATGTGTGCGTGACTGAGGAGGGATAACAGGGGAAAGAGCAATGTACGCGTGCCTTAGGAGGGATAACAGGGGAAAGAGCGATGTCTTTGTGATGGAGGAGGGATAACAGGGGAAAGAGAAATGTGTGCGTGCCTGAGGAGGGATACAGGGGAAAGAGCAATGTGCGCGTGCCTTAGGAGGGATAACAGGGGAAAGAGCAATGTGTGTGTCTGGGGAGGGATACAGGGGAAAAAGCAATGTGTGTGTGCCTGTGGAGGGATAACAGGGGAAAGAGCAATGTGTGTGTGCCTGAGGAGGGATGCAGGGGAAAGAGCAATGTGTGTGTGCCTGAGGAGGGATACAGGGGAAAGAGCAATGTGTGTGTGTGAGGAGGGATACAGGGGAAAGAGCGATGTGTGTGTGCCTGAGGAGGGATGCAGGGGAAAGAGCAATGTGTGTGCCTGAGGAGGGATACAGGGGAAAGAGCGATGTGTGTGTGCCTGAGGAGGGATACAGGGGAAAGAGCAATGTGTGTGTCTGGGGAGGGATACGGGGGAAAAAGCAATGTGTGTGTGCCTGAGGAGGGATAACAGGGGAAAGAGCAATGTGTGTGTCTGGGGAGGGATACGGGGGAAAAAGCAATGTGTGTGTGCCCGAGGAGGGATAACAGGGGAAAGAGCAATGTGTGTGTCTGGGGAGGGATACGGGGGAAAAAGCAATGTGTGTGTGCCCGAGGAGGGATAACAGGGGAAAGAGCAATGTGTGTGTCTGGGGAGGGATACGGGGGAAAAAGCAATGTGTGTGTGCCCGAGGAGGGATAACAGGGGAAAGAGCAATGTGTGTGTCTGGGGAGGGATACGGGGGAAAAAGCAATGTGTGTGTGCCCGAGGAGGGATAACAGGGGAAAGAGCAATGTGTGTGTCTGGGGAGGGATACGGGGGAAAAAGCAATGTGTGTGTGCCCGAGGAGGGATAACAGGGGAAAGAGCAATGTGTGTGTCTGGGGAGGGATACGGGGGAAAAAGCAATGTGTGTGTGCCCGAGGAGGGATAACAGGGGAAAGAGCAATGTGTGTGTCTGGGGAGGGATACGGGGGAAAAAGCAATGTGTGTGTGCCCGAGGAGGGATAACAGGGGAAAGAGCAATGTGTGTGTCTGGGGAGGGATACGGGGGAAAAAGCAATGTGTGTGTGCCCGAGGAGGGATAACAGGGGAAAGAGCAATGTGTGTGTCTGGGGAGGGATACGGGGGAAAAAGCAATGTGTGTGTGCCCGAGGAGGGATAACAGGGGAAAGAGCAATGTGTGTGTCTGGGGAGGGATACGGGGGAAAAAGCAATGTGTGTGTGCCCGAGGAGGGATAACAGGGGAAAGAGCAATGTGTGTGTCTGGGGAGGGATACGGGGGAAAAAGCAATGTGTGTGTGCCCGAGGAGGGATAACAGGGGAAAGAGCAATGTGTGTGTCTGGGGAGGGATACGGGGGAAAAAGCAATGTGTGTGTGCCCGAGGAGGGATAACAGGGGAAAGAGCAATGTGTGTGTCTGGGGAGGGATACGGGGGAAAAAGCAATGTGTGTGTGCCCGAGGAGGGATAACAGGGGAAAGAGCAATGTGTGTGTCTGGGGAGGGATACGGGGGAAAAAGCAATGTGTGTGTGCCCGAGGAGGGATAACAGGGGAAAGAGCAATGTGTGTGTCTGGGGAGGGATACGGGGGAAAAAGCAATGTGTGTGTGCCCGAGGAGGGATAACAGGGGAAAGAGCAATGTGTGTGTCTGGGGAGGGATACGGGGGAAAAAGCAATGTGTGTGTGCCCGAGGAGGGATAACAGGGGAAAGAGCAATGTGTGTGTCTGGGGAGGGATACGGGGGAAAAAGCAATGTGTGTGTGCCCGAGGAGGGATAACAGGGGAAAGAGCAATGTGTGTGTCTGGGGAGGGATACGGGGGAAAAAGCAATGTGTGTGTGCCCGAGGAGGGATAACAGGGGAAAGAGCAATGTGTGTGTCTGGGGAGGGATACGGGGGAAAAAGCAATGTGTGTGTGCCCGAGGAGGGATAACAGGGGAAAGAGCAATGTGTGTGTCTGGGGAGGGATACGGGGGAAAAAGCAATGTGTGTGTGCCCGAGGAGGGATAACAGGGGAAAGAGCAATGTGTGTGTCTGGGGAGGGATACGGGGGAAAAAGCAATGTGTGTGTGCCCGAGGAGGGATAACAGGGGAAAGAGCAATGTGTGTGTCTGGGGAGGGATACGGGGGAAAAAGCAATGTGTGTGTGCCCGAGGAGGGATAACAGGGGAAAGAGCAATGTGTGTGTCTGGGGAGGGATACGGGGGAAAAAGCAATGTGTGTGTGCCCGAGGAGGGATAACAGGGGAAAGAGCAATGTGTGTGTCTGGGGAGGGATACGGGGGAAAAAGCAATGTGTGTGTGCCCGAGGAGGGATAACAGGGGAAAGAGCAATGTGTGTGTGCCTGAGGAGGGATAACAGGGGAAAGAGCAATGCATGTGTGCCAGAGGAGGGATACAGGGGAAAGAGCCATGTGTGTGTGCCTGATGTGGTATACAGGGGAAAAAGCAATGTGTGTGTCTGGGGAGGTATACAGGGGAAAAAGCAATGTGTGTGCCTGAGGAGGGATGCAGGGGAAAGAGCAATGTGTGTGTGCCTGAGGAGGGATAACAGGGGAAAGAGCAACGTGTGTGTGTGTGTGTGTGTGCCGGAGGAGGGAAACACGTGAAAGAGCAATGTGTGTGTGCTGGAGAAGGGATCACACTGGGAAACACACATTTGTGTGTGACCAGAGAGCGGCTGATTAACACAGTATCAAAGTGAAAGTCGAATTCATATGAAATATAGCTCGGAAAAAACAACCCTTTCAGTCATGTGCCTGTTCCTTGAACAGAAATTCAGAATGATGGCATTACCATAAATAGCAAATGTGTGGCTGGGACAAATAGGAATGGGCTTGTAAAGAGGCAGTAGTCACAGCAGCCGTGTGAGTCATGAATTTTTTCACAAGCAGAAAATGTATATATGTGGAATTTCTAAAAATAGTATCACTTTAGAAGTGGGCAAATAATTGTTTCTATTTTTAGGACAGGTGCAGGCGTCATTTTTGAAAAAGGCATTGTAGAGAACACAGAAATTTTGAAGATGGATCTGAGGAAAAGTTGAAAGATATTCATTCCCAAGAGGGAAAAATGGGAAACAGGTTGTGAAAGAAGAAACAAGATAGGCTGCAGAGGAATAGCTAGAAAAAAAGTAAGTCATGTAGTGGAGAGTGCTTAAGAATGACAGGATATTTAGGTACACTTAAAAAAAAAAAAAAATAGTGGTAGGGGTGGTCCTGAAACGTACAAATGTAACAGTGCAACCAGCATATCCCATCGCACTCCAGTTCTGGCTGATGGGACTAGGTTACATGACCCACAGCAGCTCTGCATTGTGAGCATTGAGGATTAGATTAGGTTAAGGGGCGAGGGACGGACGCTGGGGAGTTCTGAACAGGGATTACATCGTCAACATGAACAGGCACTTCAATTTATGTTCCATTTTGGCACAGAAAACAAATGACTAATAAAGGTTTGTGCACATTCATCCATTCGCCATTCCTCATTCCCATTTCCTGTAAATGCTCATAAATAAACATGAAAAAACTTTCAGACGCTTATCAGGACTGAATATATTTAACATGCGGCTGACCATTCCAGCAATCTCACAATAACATAATACTACCTAATATTCTTCATGCTTTTTTTTCTGACATAGAATAGAGTACACAACGTGTCACAACTATCAAACTGTAATACCAGCTCATTTCACAAGAGATGACATCACAAAAGCTTTATGAGAAATTGCAGCCGCTGAAAATGACTTCTGCAGAAACAGCTTTGTTTTTATTTGCAGCTTGACCACAGCCCGTCACTGCATGTAACCCCCCGAGGGAATTTTACCATTTACATTTTAAGAACCCTGAACACAATGGAAGAGACTACAAAGTTAGGCACCAGCTGCAATTTTGTAGGCATATTGGCCGCCTGGCCTTATTCAGTCCTGTTCCAGATAGCACTAGAAATATGACAGCTGGAGACTGGCTGCTTCCTAAATGGGTAATACATCTTATTCAGTCATACACTTTCATTTTATTACAAAGCCAATAAACTGCATGATACACAGGGGCTTTAGCCTATAAAGTAAAACTGCCCAGTACTAACCCCAAGTCATTTCTTTGAGAATGTGCATCTTTTTTTGGTTCCCAAAAGTACCTGTAAAAGGGCTATTGGGGTGCCATAATGCTATTACAAAGACATTCCAGGCAGCAAAAGCAGCCAGTGAGCAGTATATGATCATATATACGAGTGCAAATGTGCTAAAAATCAAAAAGGAGGCTGGACTTACCTAAATCGAAGTTCGCTGAGATTAACCACGGCACGTTTTCTACAGATCATCTCACAGGGTCAGTAGAAGTGTATTTCATGGAGCCTGTGATGTCATATTCAAACTTCGAGCAAATATTTATAAGAGGGCTCTTTTGCTACCCCAATTTCCTTTTTTTTAAAATAAAGAATCCTGGAAAGATGTCTAATCATTGACTGAGCTATACTGCCAAAAAACCTTCAGCATCCAGTGTCTGCATCTCCAACTGTAGTGTATGGCCCCATCCATTGGCCCTATATGACGCTACTATAACCTGTAGTGACTTAAGGGCCTGCTAAGCACAGAGAGGGACGAAGCACGCAACCCACCTCACTGAGCAGAGCAATTTTTACATTTCTCCTATGGGTCTACTGATTCGGCAATAACGTTCGATAAGTTACCCCAAAATGACTGTTTTCATGTACACATCTGTTTATATGTGAATTATTGAAAGTGCCTGCTACACACCATACAGCGTTCACCATGCAGCGCTGTGACCAGTGCTGATAAGATAGGTGCTTGCAGTGATTGCCATGGATGGCACCGTGCAGAACCTCAGAGATGTGAGGGTAGGTCACCAACACTCTAAAATGCTAAGAAAATATTGTTAATCGCAAAACGTTACACAAGTCAAAACAGCCAACATTTTGGGTACCCTCCTCAAGGCGACACTGCGACAGTCAGTCATTCTGTTGCCCTGAGGTCTCTGCATGGCCCCGAAATGCTGGCTATTGTTTGCTGGTCCCCCCCCCGTAAATGAACAAGCTGCTGATGGCTGCTATTCATTCAAAAACACACAGACCCGGTGCTCTGCAGCTCTCTCCTCCCTGCATACTGCGGTCTGTGTCCCCTCCAATCCCCGGTGCTCTCCCCCGCCTGTATCGGCAAAAGCAGCGGGAATTGAAGCACACAGACAGTTTAAGCCAGCGCCCAGCAGGAGGAGAGACCTGCTGTCAGGAGGCTGAACGGGGTCGTGCAGGGAGAGTTCGGGTGACAGGCAGGAGAGGGCACAGCAGACAGGATGGAGAGCGGAGGGTTGGTAAATATGTCCAATATTTACCGATCCTTCTCTGTGCAGAACAAACACTGAGTGATCAGTACTGATCACTCAGCGTTTGTAAATAACAGAGGACATAGTAGGTGATTACTATGTCCCCAGTTATAAACAGGGAGTGCTATACATCACTTCCTGTTCATTCAAGAATTAGGAACACAGTAATCACTTCTTATGTGCTCAGTTTATGAATGATCAGGAGCACTCAGTACACAGGCCTCCCATCCATTGATAACTGGGGAGAGTACTATGCCACTTAGTTTGTGAATGAACAGGAAGCCTGTTTATTTATTTCCCTGAAGCCCTTAAAAGTAAAAAAGCAATAAAACCCCAATACAAGCCCCCCCCCCCCCCATAAATATAATATATATGTACACCCATATTGTGGTGTACGTCATGCGAATGTGCTGCGTTGTTGGAACACATTGCAGTGCTTGATTTTTTTTATTTACTTTTTAAAACATTAATTTAACTGTGTGGCAATCACATGTCAAAGCGTTGTGACTCATTGCAGTACGTTGTGTTGCAGTTAAATGTATGCCAGTTTCATTTTATCACAACACACACGCCAACACAGCGCACAAACGGCACTAAGAAGCACCTATGTGACAGCATTTGGAGGTGACAGGTTTTCTTTGAGGAGACGACATCAGGGGCAGGCCCGGCGCTACCGCAAGGCAAAAATCAACCTTGCCTGTGTAGGCAGGAAACCTAGCACCGGCCCTGATCAGGGGTCTATTAGACTCTTGATGTCTCTTCTGCTCTCCAATACAGACAATCAAGCATGTGCCTCTATCGCCTGTGTAAGACACTTCAGCAGGGTTTTGACAGCTGTTGACAGCTGTGAGGCAGAAAGTGCTGAGAACACAGTGCTCCCTGCTTCATTCATAAATTGTATTCACAAAATGAGAAGCCAATACCAAGTAATTTGTTATTTTCCCCTGCACATGTTTATTGTTAATGCTGGATATATGTAAAAAGGAAAGAGAAGAGGTTTAGCATATCATGCGAAGACCACTCTTGTGTCATATTGAGTCACGTAAACATAAAATAAACAAGTCCTATGTTGTAGATGTGATCTATTATTCCTCATAAAGGCAGTAGCAGCGTGCAGACAATACCATGCACAATGAAGCAACTACATACACAGCACCAATGAGCAGCTCCGATCACAGCGCTCCCCTCTATATATAAACAGTGATACGTACGGAGACGCTGCCCCGGTTTCCCGCGCTTCTCTTCACACCCACGTGATCCACAAACAGCTGTACCGCGAGCCCCCGAATCAATAGCACCTCGTGCCTCGGTCAGTAAACATTTGAACTGGCTATCATTGGATGAGGTGAGCGCAGTCACTGAGAGGGGGCGTGTCCTCCGAACCATTGTTTGAAATAGGTGTGCGGTGAGAGGGAACCGATAGCGCCTGCAGTGGCCATATTTAATAAGGGCATATGATATATGAAGCACACATACACAAACCCTACAACACCATGGACTTGGAGAGACACCACCGTTAGCAGAAAAGACCATCACAATTACCGGGTAGATGTGTGCTGTTTTTTTCTTTGCCGTAGCCCAGTATATTATGTACGTAGGCTGTAACAGCAGTTGCATTGACATAGACACAGCACAGAAAACAGTCTCCCAATCCGCAGTAAAGTAATGGAGCCACTATGCGGCTTCTGTTTGTGCTCTGCTGCCACCTACTGGTATAGTTCACAAGGTGCATGCACTTTGCCCGGGAAAGCTTTCTCAGCTCACAGAAAGGTGAAGTACTCATTCACCTAAAGCCTGATTCGCACATCGTTTTCGTACGTAGAAACAGCCATTTTTTTGCTGCACATTCTGCCTTCATACACACGTAAAGCAGTGCAGTAAGTCATGTGTATTTGTGAGCAGATTGTGACACATTCATGTAAGTGGGCAAAACCAATAACAATGCACGTTTCCTATTGACTCTATGGGGACAAAATTAGATGTAATATGACAAAAAGAAGCTCACTTTTCCAGTGAGAGGCGCCTATTGCCACAAAACACTCAGGTGTCAACAGGAGTCGTAAGAATGAATGGGATTTTCTTCTTTGTTTTGAGAAGCATTTTGTCACGTGTATTCAGCTGCAACAATACGCTTTAGTGTGAACCAGGCCTAAGACCACATCAACTTTGTGTTTTGAAGCTCAAAAGCTAGTCCCCCCTCGCATTAGCATCATAGGAACAGGGTCGTCTTTAATGTGGGGCAAAGAGGGCACTTGCCCCGGGCCCAATCAAGGTTGTGGGGCCCAAAGCATCTGCCCCTTGAGCCCGCTGCGCTGCCCGCAGAAAATTGCCGCTCGGATTGCATAGTATAATACGTTATGGCAGCGGCCACATACGGCAATGCCATAACGTATTGTCCTGTGCGATCTGCACGATTGCATCCTAAAGCTCCTCCCCCGCCCGCATAGCGTGACATGTAAGTGTCACGCGGGTTTCACTGGAGGACGTGAGTGAGGCTGTGCGTATGGGTGCCTCACTCACGTCCAGGACATCCGGAAAGAAAGGCAACTGAGGCAGACTGCCACGAGGCGAGGACTGACTGAGGCAGGTGAGAGCTAGGAGAAAATAAAATATATTTTTTTTTCATACTGATAAGTGAATGATAACTGGGCAATAAACAGTGTTTAGAAAAAAAAAGAAGGAAAGCTGGGGCTTTGTAGGCATTTAAATGACAACTTCCAGATCAATGAATTTATAAAAATGTATTATTTATTTGTATTAAATTAATAAAATGATTGAATTGATTTTTGTAAAAAATGACAACATGATTGTATATCTCCCTGAAAAGCTCACTCCATTTCTGTTCTTCATATATATGTGAATAACATGATTGATAGAATTACAATGCATGTTAGTAGAAAGCCATGATTAGACATAATTAACATGATTAGATAATCAGACTTAACAGAGACGTGATTGTTGGTAATTTGACATGATACAGCGTTTTTGAAGGTTTAACAGAGGAGGAGCCTAGTTTTCTCTCAACGTTTCGCGCTTAGGGGCACTTCTTTAGGAGAGGGAGGTTGTCCTTCAAATGGGTCAGTGTGTGTGTGCATCTCTGCAGGGCCGTCCAGGCACAGCACCTGGATCACAGTCACCGAAGCAGATGATGAGAGAGAGGCCTGGACCACGAATCCCACCCGGAGCAGCATAAACTGAGAGGCATCGAGGGTAGCCAAAAGTCCTGGAACTGCTTATTTCCCCGACCAGAACCGAGGGGTGTCCGTCCTCCTCTCACTGTGGAGCCCCCAGCATGTTGCACAGTCGCCCTGGGCTGCACATTTGAATGACAACCTCCCTCTCCTGAAGAAGCGCCCCTAAGCGTGAAACGTTGAGAGAAAACTAGGCTCCTCCTCTGTTAAACCTTCAAAAACGCTGTATCATGTCAAATTACCAACAATCACGTCTCTGTTAAGTCTGATTATCTAATCATGTTAATTATGTCTAATCATGGCTTTCTACTAACATGCATTGTAATTCTATCAATCATGTTATTCACATATATATGAAGAACAGAAATGGAGTGAGCTTTTCAGGGAGATATACAATCATGTTGTCATTTTTTACAAAAATCAATTCAATCATTTTATTAATTTAATACAAATAAATAATATATTTTTAGAAATGTATTGGTCTGGAAGTTGTAATTTAGATGCCTACAAAACCCCAGCTTTCCTTATTTTTTTTCTAAATAATTGCCCTTTAGGGGTGTGGCATCCACTGCACAGATCCAGGTCACTTAACTTTGAATTCATTCTATTACTTGTGTTTTTGGGGTCCTGATTTTAGTTCTCACCTTGGGCACTCTGTTTGTTTTCGCTATGTTGTTAAAGATGATCTCTGCCCGGGGCAATCCCCCAATAAATTTTACCCACTTCCTCTACCCATTCCACTAATAAAAAAAAAATGGCCTTATTACTTACCTGAATATGTGGTCACGTAGCATGCGTGGTTCAGAGTTATCTTTCTTTTGCACGTAGAGTTAGCGGGTCCTTTTGTAAGTATCACTATCACTTTCTAGTTATGTAGATGGTTCCATTGGCTGAAAAAAGATTCCATCAGTGGGATCATCTCTGATAATGATGATCTACTGTGTGATCTACTGTATAGGCCAGTGATGGCTAACCTTTTTGAACCCGAGTGCCCAAACTGCGACACAAAATCAATTTATTTATCTCAAAGTGCCAGCGCTGAAAATAAGTTTAGTATTGCAGTTTGGGCGCTCGGGTTTAAGAAACGTTCAACATCACTGCCTTAGGCAAAATAGAGAAACCCGCATATTCAAACATTAGGGCCCCATTCACACTGAGCGACACTCACCTGGGCAGATCCTGCAAAGCCCCCATGAGACCCTGAAGTCTGCCAGATCTCAGAGGGGCTGTGCAGGGTCTGTGGTGGGCTTTGCAGGCGGCAGAGCACCCTACGGATCCTGCAAAGCTCCCATGAGACCCTGCAGTCTGCCAGATCTCAGGAGGGCTGTGCAGGATCTGTGGGAGGGTTTTGCAGGCTCCAAAGCCCCCACAGATCATGCACAGCCCCTTGAGATCTGGCACAGCCCCCCACAGATCCTGCAGAGACCCTGCAGTCTGCCGGATCTCAGGGGGGCTTTGCAGGATCTGTGGGGGGTTTTGCAGGCTGCAAAGGCTGGACAATATTTTTTGGATCCATCCCAGCTGCAGCGTGGCTCTGCTCTGTCAGCATATAGCGGGCAATATTGCATGGGGGCGTGGTGGGGGGCCCAAGAAAATGTTTGCCCGGGGTCCAATCAATATTAAAGACGGCCCTGCATAGGAATGCGCTTTATGGTGATGGGCGTTTGTTTCCTGTGTTTTGGTGCCGAAATCCCATTGATTTCAATGCCGAATGCTTGCCCAATGTAGGAAAAGTCTTGCATGCAGCAAATTTTGTGACGTGTTCCACGTTTTTCCCACATGTCTATCGTGCAGGTGGGGAAAAAAAGCACATTTGCTCAGCTGCATTTGGGGTGGCATTACCTAGAAGGGCACCGCAAGTGTCACTAGGGGAAAGGGACATCGGACAGGCCTAAAATTAGATGGGAAATTGGGAGTACAGCAGATGAGACACAAATCACATAAAAGGTCAAGAGTAGACTGTAATTAACATGAGGTAGGCAAGTTTACAATTCTGAAAATCTATCCTTTACATATACTTTACAGTGTCACTAAAACAAGCCATCTTAAACAAACCTCCCAATCCTTCACAACGTTCTAAAGCACAGTGTTTAAATGGAAATTGTGAATACATTTAAAAAAAAAAATCTGCCCTTTTGTTTTCTCTGCATGCTCCCTATAGCGGCTCTTTTTATGTCACTTCCGCTGTTTGAGTACGAACAGTGCACGTATACTGTGGTCACATGCACCTCTCTTGTAAAACAACAATGTCCATTACTCATAGCGCTGGCCATCCTAATGTGCATGCACCCCTAACATTATTGCTGGTACCTGTGTGGGCAGGGATTTTTGGAATGGGGAGGCTTTCTGTGCTGGCTACATCGACGTGTAAAGGTGCCCACACACCTTGCGATAATCGCGGGAAATCCCGCGATCGTACGATTATCGCAAGGTGTGTGGAAGGCGTGCGACCTCTGCTACTGTAAGGTCGCACGATTTTTATCTTAGGAAAACCCGCCGAAAATCGTACGATTGTCGGCGGGTGTGTGGCATGTTCGTAAGATAAATGCCGCACAAGCCGGTCTGTGCAAGCGCACACTGCTCGTTCAGCATTGCGATCATCGCATGGGCAGATTGTACGTTTTTTTAATTACCTTACAACCATCGCAAGACCAAAGTCTTGCGATGGTTGTAAGGTATGTGCCCAGCATAATACTGTAGTCAGTCTTGGCAGCAAGCAGAGGAAAGTCGCTATGTTGCCACATACAGTGAGACCATGTAGACTAGGGGTTGTGAATTAAAATTCCAGGAGGTCCAGTGATCAAAATGTTCTTCAAGCTGAGGGTCCAAATCGCAGACTGGACAGAAATCTTACCCAGCCCATGTCTGCACCACGATCTGTCATTTAAGCTGCATTCACACCAGCAACTGCACTGAAACGCACAACTGCTGGTGTGTTTTCCCAGACACAGTGCTGATACATCGATTGTGGGGCATCACACTTTTTTTTTTTGAGAACCCCCCCCCAATATCACCTGCCTGTAGTGTAGCAGTGTACACACACACACCTCTCAGAGGATGAAGCTCAGCCAATGACTTGGGGCCCGTCGCAGCCTTATACAGAGAGTGAGGCACGCCCAGCTCTGTGTCACCCATTATATGAAGACTCTATGCATATCTCCCTCGTAATGAGGGGAGTCTGTCGCATATACAGGCTCTAGTATGGTGGGGGCTCTAGACAAATGGGGAGATAATTATGGTGGTGGGGAGGTTATTGTGTTAAATGCATTTTGGGGGGCGGGGGGGTGGATTGTTTCATCTGCAGTGGATATATAGCTCCTCCATACGGGTGAGAGATTAAATGGAGGGTGCTCTGGGGTTTTGATGGAATAGCACCAGACAGGTGGTCTTATATTTCTTTTTTTCTTGAATTTCACTTTTTACACGTGTGTGTGTACACCACTTACACTAACAGTACGTCACCATTGTTGTTCAATGTTGCGGATGATCCACTCGCAATATGGATATTGGTTAGTTGAACACTAATTTTATTTGTACACATACACTTATGAACTGCAACTTTATGTTACAGCAGATTGTAGCAAAATGATTTCTTTCACATGCACTAATACTATTGTTGAAAATCAACACACTCTATAGACTAGACTCGGGGATGTTCTTAATGGAATATACCCATAAAATGACTGGCTCACGTCAATTGCCAAAGGCAAATGTGTACGTTTTCAATTATATAAAAATATATTTAGAGGAGAAGCAAAAAGGTGGAGATATATAGGAATTTAGGCCCATGATTAAAATTTTTAGAAATATCCTATCCTCTTTATTCAATAGGTTGAGTGATCAGGACAACTACGTCACTGGATTGAGGCCACTCCTTATTATATGCATTCTATAGAAACATCCCAGCAGGTTAGGCTGGGCCTTCTTGATATTTTCCCAGGAGCTCCTCCCCCTGATGCCCCGGGGTCCCAGGCACAACGAAGGATGGAGTGTGGCGGTTGGCTGTTTCCCAGCCACCTAATCATCTCGATCCTCCTCACAATTGGTTTCATCTCAGGCACTGCCTATGCATGACTACTAATTACCGGTCCCCTGAAGAAGCTATAATTGCGAAACGCGTTGGGACTATTAGGACAATCATGTCAGTTATGTACTTGAATATTGAACATTGAGGACCATTGGGTTAATCATGTCAGTTATGGAATTGGATTATTTAACCTTTTGTTGCATCACCCATTATATGAGGAGGATTATTTGACACTGGAGGAATCCCAGCAATCAGTGCAGGAGGAGCTTGAGGAGATGGGGGTAGTAGGGGTCAGGAGGCAGGGCAGTCTTCAAGCTACAGAGGAGGACAGAAGACAATACAGTACTCTTTCGCCCGCCCTTAATGCTGCGGGAAACAAAGCTAACGTCATTGGTTGCTAGAAATGCTGCCGTCCCAGCAGCCAATGACTGAGAAGGAATGGGGACCTGCACTGGGTTATGTGTCAGCTAGCTATAACATCGTTGGCGGTCCGGATGGAACCGCTGCTTGGTCTGTATCTGGACCACAGCCCACCATTTAGGGACCCCTGATGTAGATCAAAAATAGCCACCCTTAGAATTGCAGTAGAAGAACAGTAGATTTTAAATTCAGTTTTCGGGATGTTCTGCCAGATGATACTTTTAGAATGTAAGAAACGGATTGTGTTTGAGAGCTTCCACCATAAGTGCTTCTGTGGGCTGGTACTGCTGAGCTTCTTCTAAACATGCTAGTTGCGTAAATCTCATGCTTGTCAAATGCAGGGTACCTGTGAGAATTCTTATTTAATTTTATTTTCTACTTTACTAATAATGTACAGCAATTGCCACCAAGTACCTGCAGGCTGTATGGTGCCCCTGTACTTCCATAACCCAGGGTGCGGGTACTGATCAGTTTCCCAGTTGCTGGCTCTGACCTTGCCTCAAGTGTTTTTCTAGTGAATAGTGCCCAATCACATTGGAGGGTGAGAGCCAGCAGACCAAGAAGCTGGCTGGTACTTGCACCTTGGGTTTTAGTGGTGCAGGGGCATTAAACAGGGATCAGATTTAGGCCTTGTTCACACCAAATGCAGAGCAGATCTGGTCAGGTTTCTGCACACGCACGCTAGTCTTTTAGATGCGTTTTTGGCACACACAAAAAAAAAATTTAGTTTAACATGGGCTTTCAGTGCATTTCAGGCATTTATTTGCATGCGTTTTTGATGCGTTTGCAGATCCAGAGCAGATAAAATAGGGCCTGCTGCAGTTTTTTTACCTGCTCTGGATCTGCACGCTGCGATGTGAACTGGAGCTAAAAATACCATAGGAATAAATTGGACGCAGTTTTGATCCGGTCTGCACCTGCTCTGCTCTTGCACCTGCTCCACGCTTGGTGTGAACCAGCCCTTAGGGTGCATGCTTCTGGAGGTGCTTGCTGTTCATTGCAAGGATTTAAACAACTCCCAATTGTTTGCTTTAAATATTTCCAGAACTACGGGATCAAAGACACACATACCAAGAGCGAAGTCAGAACTTCTGATCTGCATTCTGCCTCTGGGTCAATTATTCAAATTATTAAATTACAGGATCAACATGACAGTCGTGCAACTAGCATTTTTCTAAAGACAGAAATTGCAGATTTTTCTTTCTGCCCAGGTTTCCATTACAAGAACCCAAAGCTTTTTTACAGTACCCCTTCTGCTCTTTCACTAATCCATTTGCAAAACTATGAAGTCCTTGCTTAATGGCAGCTGAAAAGTCCTTTTAGCCTTAAGCACCTCAGAACAGCTGGGGTAGGGGTGGGGACTGGTTCATTTAGGTGCTATTGAAGTGTGATGTTTAAGTGAATCAGTAGCTCTGCAGAAACTTAATAACATTTTAAAGCAGTATCACAACATCTTTATTAAATACCCCCAGGGAACAAGTGCATGCAGCACTTGGTCCCATTCAGTTCTGTCCTGTGATTGCTGAGCAGCATGAACAGACCGCTCGCCACTTCCCCGCCACCACCACACGTCTGACCATGCTGCTCACAAGGAGATGAATACTTAATGAAGTCTGATTGACCGCGCTGGAGATGAACGTAGCCATTCAGCACAGCAGGGGGTGGCCATAACACACGCCACTAGTAAACAGTCAGTCATGTGGAGCAGCCGCCAGATAGATCACACAGCTCCACAGTGCTGACTGAATTAACAGTCAGCACTGTGGAGCTGTGTGATAGATCTGCTAGTAATCAGACAATACAACGGCAGATCTGTTTATACCATACATGACTTGTGACCACACCGCTGTCTCTATTACCAACTGCAAACTCTTTACAATGATTGTAGTTTTTACAACTATTTCATTTTAATTGACTTTTGCTGTCTTCACACTTGCAAATATCATAGCCATTGGCAGGACATTTGGCACAGTATAGGTGTGGAACCCACAAAACAAGCACAATTGGACTTCAATAAACAGTGAAAAGCTAAGCCAAGTACAAAGACCAGTTACCCATAGTAATCCATTGGTATGCTATGGATTCTTTACTCTTTTACTGAATCGGCCTGATGTTACTATTGTGGTCAATCGTGTCTGAAAGATAACTGCCATCATATGCCGTTTGCTTAACACCAACAAGCTCTACTAATTTCTGCACAGATTAGATTACCTACTACCGTATGGAGTTGGAGAGCCTAAACGTCAAACCTTTTCACTTTTACATGTGTTTATAGTATAGATGTCGCTTTAATCTTTATACCATCTGTGAGGAGCCAGTTTTGGGAAGGTGTCAGATGAGCATTATAAGGGGGGTTCTCAAGCAGCAGAGTGCTTCTCCACCAACATGCTTGTAGAAATAAGTTCAGAGCTGGGCTTGCGTCCCATGCTTTGAAGATAATCTGTTGTGAGAAATATGGCGGCTGCCAGTTTCCTGGCTGCCATGCTGGTTCCTTGCCATTAGTTGTTTCTGACTCACTGTCAGCTCGGAGATAAGGAATTCTGAATTGACTTTAATGTGTTGCATGCTTATCCGGATCTGCCTGGATGGTACTGGCTTTAGTACATCTAAGTTACAACTAGATTTTCAGAAAGTGCTCAACACTGATAGCCCATTTATTTCTCCTTTGACAAGTGTACTTCTAGGACAACTATACACAAAAATATTTTTTAAAAACTGGTTAATAAATCTTAGTAATACATCATTTTTTTAGGGAAGGAACGCTGAAGGGCGTCACTTATGTGACAGCTCTGAGTCAACTGAAGCTGCTGACATCACATCCAAGATGGCGGCACCTAGCAGCAATCTCAGAGCTTTTAAATGCCTACACTAGGGAGGGTTTTCTAGGTGAATAACATGTATAGAATACATTATATGCACATATAATCTTATGAGAAGATTGTTGTTGAAACAAATGGTCTGGCAACAGGATCTATTTGAAGCCCAACTCCATACAAATGTTATTGTTCAAGCTGTAAATACAGGATAAAGGTTTAAAAAAATTTTTTTAGCATTTATCTGTAACTTCTTAGGGCCCATTGTTCCTATCAGGAAACACCAATAAATCTGTCACTTTTGGGTGTAACCCCCCAATATTACTTTCTTTAGAGCACAAGTAAAGTAGGATATACACGGTTAGAATTCCAAATGAATGAAATTGATTTCAGAACCACTTTCTAATGGTTGATGCAGTAAAATAAATCAACTTCGACCGCAGTGCTGTTTCTTAATCAAACAAAATTCTAACGATGAATGTGGTTTTCATTTAGAAAACTCCATTCCAAAATCAAATGTTAAATAAAAACAAACTAACATTTGGAACAACAATCGCCAAGTCTTTGATGGTATTATCGAACATTCCAAAGGGACTTTTCATTCGTGCACAAATCTAGACGTGTATACCCTTCTTAATTCTTCTTGGTCGAGGAGATCCTATCTTATTGTGGGATTTAGTGTTTCTTTAACTGAAAGGCAAAGGGCACAGATGCTCACTTCTCTTACCTTTATGTCAAAGGAAAGCAATTTACTAAAATAAGCAACATAGTAACATAACCTCCAATGCTGAGCAATCCATTGCTTTCTTTAACATTTGTTAAATACTTAAACATTGAACCAGTAGAGATAGGCACCACACCCCTTAATGGAAGTATATAGGAACAAAAATGACAAATGGGGCTGTTAAAGTGTCCAAACCATACGACATGTCCATCAGACAGACAGTTTTGTATATGAAATCAAATATATTTTATTGCATTAAAATCAGCATTATTTTGAGACTTGGTTACATTCAGAATGTCATCAGTGTGATACAATAATGCATTAAAACCAAACTACCTCCTTTTGGTACCCACATGTGTGTATACATTATACTTCTATATCATAAACTCCTTATTGGTCCTAAAACATATTTGTTGTGTAATCCACTGTGGGCCAAATCTTCGACACGTTTCACAACAGTGTGTGCTTCATCAGGAAGGTTGGAGGTAATTTCATGCTCACAGAAATGACTGGATCCTTACTCACGGACTATCTCACAATCACCAAACAGGTGAAACGGTGGGAGCTATCCGGGGATAACAGGACTCTCGCAGAAAATCCCATCATACATGTTGTTCAGAATCAGCAGTCCATAGTTTTAGGACCAATAAGGAGTTTATGATATAGAAGTATAATGTTTACACGCATGTGGGTACCAAAAGGAAGTAGTTTTGTTTTAATGCATTATTGTATCACACTGAAGTCATTCTGAATGTAACCAAGTCTTAAAATCATGTTGATTTTAATGCAATAAAATTATATATATATATATATATACACACAAAACTGTTTGTCTGATGGACATGTTGTATGGTTTGGACACTTTAAAAGCCCATTTTTAATTTTTGTTCTTGTATGCTTTCTCTAACATCACAATGAAGCAACATTTTGAGAAACGTAGGGATGGAAGTACTTACCATTAAATGGACAGGATGTTGACATAGAAGAATCGATAGCATGAAAAGACAAAAGAAAAAAAAAACATTAGTAGGAGGGTACATATATCATCATCTTCAACTGCTAACAAATCAAAATGTGACAACTGGTATATCGGCAGTAAAAATGCAACCTTTAGCCCTCGTTCACACCTGAACGTTTTGTAGCGCGTTCTACGCTCGACAAACGCTCTACAAAACGCGCAAAAATATCAATCCCATTGTATTCAATGGTCTCGTTCCCACCTTGGCGTATTTCCGCCCGTCCCTAACGCGCTACAAAACGGCCCACGCCTGAAAAGCTACAGGTACTACTTTGGGCCGTTTTGTTGCGCGTTTCCATTGGGATACAGCCAAGTAGCCTTCGGAAACGCGCAACTTTTTTACCGCGAATCGCGGTAAAAAAATGCGCGACGGTCGCGCATATGCAATACGCCTAGGTGTGAACGAGACCTTAGACTAATCATTTTTAGTTGTTTGGATAACATATGTATAGTTTATTTATTTGTAACAAATTAAACAAGAAAGGTTTTTACAGAAGTCAAATTTTAGCTGTTGCTGTTTAAAGGGTCATAAACTATATAATGAAATCTGTTTACATAAAAAAAGTAGGGTGAGCAAACATGTTTTTTTTCAACACACAACTGATATCCTTTATCAATATCAGTCTGTTATTAATTGTAATTTGCTGCTTTCTTTTCTACAACAGGGTTTAAAGTGGTTACTTTAATAAAAACTATGGGCAACAAGTAAATTCACTGAATGTTTTAGCCATGAAACATGGATAACCTAACAGTGTGAGAATACCCTCAAAATGTACCTTGATAAGTGTTCTCTGTGAGCCCAGCACTGCTGTGCATGAGGGGCTTTACAGAGCGCTTCTAAATAGGACTACAGCAGGCAACCTGCTTTCTAAATGGCAGTGGCAAAGATTGGAGATGGAAACTGCAGAGAAATTAGATATAGAGGGATTCAGTAGGACTGTGAGTTGGAATGTAGGGCAGCCTGTGGACACAGCTATGTCGTAGCAATGTTTGCACAGGTGACAGGTGTACTTCAAGGCTATTTAGCAGGGTGTGGAACAGTCTACTTATAGTCCCCTCTTCCCCTTTCCTGGCAATTCTAGATGATATAATATGGTATTTTCATGATTCTAAATCTCTTCCTTTTGAGTAAAAACTGCTCCCAATCAGGTTTTCTATCCTTACCATAGTTTCAGTGAAATCAGATACCAACTTTTACTCTATTGGAAATCACAGCCACTATCCAAAGCATGCTTTTCCAGGATGGCAACCCAGCCTAGCAATTTTATATTTACAACAGGTGGACCTTTTATGTTCTGTACATTCTTTTTCATATTTCAGAAGGCAAATTTACCACCATTTCCACAAGTCAAAGATATTGCAAACCATGAGCAAAACCAAGCTTGGGGACAAGCACAATCTTTCCTACCAGGATATGAACAAGGATTGCAAAGAATTAGACTGAAACTAGGCCCACCTTGGCCGCTGAATGATCAAGCTAATTAAGCCACAGCTTAAAGGATATTGGGATTGAAAAGTAGGTTCAGGGTTTCCTATGATCATTTGAGAGCGCTTTCTATTTTAAAATCCACAAAGACTTTGCATCTTTTAATTTCCCTGTAAGAAGTAGTGTTAGTAGGCTGCCACAGCCTAACAGTGTTTCTCTTAGTACTCCAGTTATGTAAAGAAGTGCCTGCCAAAAAGTGTTTGAGCTCCAGACACCAGTGTACCCAAGGTGCCAGTCCTGATGCTGTTTGGGAGTCTAAACTATGTCAGACCAGCAAGTACTCTTGGTGGACATTAGAACGTTACGCCTCCCATGCAGCTACTCTTTCTCTAGCTGCCTCAGTGAGGAAAGCCAATTATGCTGGCATAGCAGCCTAGGTAGTTACTAGCCACCATGGAAACAATTTTGTAATGCTCTAGGTCAGTGGTTCTCAACCTGTGGGTCGGGACCCCTTCGGGGGTCGAATGACAATTTTGCCCGGAAGTCTCCCAATATTAGATAGCTATTAGATTATCATCATCATTATTATTATTAATAATAAAAGCTGACACCCTCGGCTTGTGTTATATGGTTTGCCATTTTAGCTGTTACAACAGTGGTTCTCAACCTGTGGGTCGCTGTGTGATTTCTGCTGTGCTAGGTGAGAGTCCTCCTCAGCCCTCTCCTAGCGCAGCAGTGTCACTTCTCCCGCCACGCCACCAGATGTCGCTGCAGCAGCCGCGTCAACCCTAAATTTTACCGTTGGGGGTCACCACAACTTGGCAAATGTTACCAAGGGGTCCCGGCCCTAGAGAGGTTGAGAACCACTGCTCTAGGTAATCTGATGGGAAATAATCTTGTCAGGCTTTTCAGCTCTTCCTAAAATGTTCTCTTTGTGCTTCCTTCTGAACACAACCTTGACAGGAGAACAGCAGTGCCACTACCAACTAATACAGCCCATAGACTTAGATGAGCATAACAATGTCTTGAAGTGAGAAGTTCACCCCGTCCCCCAGTCATTCATTTTCACCTTAGAGTTTTCTGGCCCTACTACAACTACTACTGTATCCCTGAGAACAAACAACAACTAAATATGCCATCTTGTTTGGGAAACACTGCTCAGCTTCTGGCTTCATGCTAGATGTGACCACCATTCATTTGGATAGCCAGCTTAAATTTTAACTGAGCACCTAAAATATTTTTATTTTGGCCTTTTTGTCTATAGATTTTATAGAAAATAGAATTACTTTTGCAAGTCTATATTGCCAAAGGAAAGCCTAGTACCCCTGTTTTCCCCCATCCTCCCCCAAAGAAGTAATGTAAATTAAAAGTGGCATAAAAAAAAAAACACAAAAATTGTTAGTCCCCCTCATATACACACAAACATTTGTTAGGTGCGCCTACATGCTGAAATGATAATTGCGCCCATTGCACCGCACATGTTGCATATCATATGTGAAAGCAATAATTATAGAGCCATCAATCACTGTTAAGGCTTGACATGTTTGGTGTTTATTTACCTGATGTGACCCCGTCTTTTATATTTTACCAAAAAAAATGGGTAATAATTGTATTATAACAATGTAAAAAAAAAACTTTTTCTTCTAAATTTTCATTAATTTTTCCTTAATATAGTAAGACATAAAACCCGCAGTGGTGATTAAATACCACCAAATGAAAGCTCTATCTGTCCCCAAAAAATTGTATAAAATTCATTTCAGTACAGCGTTGCATGACGGAATAAATGTCAGTCAAAGTACCGCAGCCCTGAATACTGAAAAATGGGCACCTGGCCAGAAAGGGGGTGTAACACCTGGACAGCAAGTGGTTAATTTAAAAAAAAAAAAAAGAATTCAGAAAAATAGTAGCTAAGGTAAGAAAGGGTAGAAAGAGTTAAAGGAAAACTATGACCCAACCTTTTGTGGCCATAGTTCTCTTTAGGGTCACCGGAGGACATTTACTATGTTCTCTGGTGACCCAAAACTCAGCATATAGTAGGCTATTGCAAGCTATATGCTGACCGCACAGAGCCGCACTGCAGCTGGGAAGGATACTAACAATCGTCAGGATCCATCCCGCTGCCTGATTGACAGCTGGCTCTGCTTCTTTAGAGCTAGAGCCAGCTGTGCCTGCCCCCTCCCCGTCCAATCCTCCATTCAGCTCTGGAGGAACAGATGGGGGGGATCCCTGTGGGGTGTGGTGACTGACAGTCACCACTCACTGCAGGGAGAAGATCGGGAACACAGCGATCAGCAGTATGTGATCGCTCAGGTCTCGATCAATAGAGCTGACATGTGACGGCTGCGGTGTCACATGTCGGCTCTAATTATGGGGATGAGTGTATTTCACTCTCCCCATAATTCTTTGATTAGGATTAATAAGGGGTTAAATAGGAATACAGTGGGAGAATTTATCAAAAGCAATTGCAACATTTTTAGCCTCCTGGATCTTTTTTTTTTTTTTAATGTGCAAATCTGTCTTTTAACACGTGCCCCTGTTTTGGCCAGAGCTTGCACTACTTTTTCATCTGCACATTTTTTGCACCTGTTTTCATCTGCACTTGTTCAGTAGCTCTCTGAAACTGGAGCATCACTTAAGAAAATAATCACAACTTAAGAAGTCCCCGTGACCACTTCTTCAAGAAGTGACAGTTAAGCTATTTGCCTGGAGTTACGAGTCTTCATTCCTGGAGTCTGTTAAACCTCATTTATCAACAACATTACACTAGCAACATAAATGTGGCGCAAACTGCGTCAAATATATTTCGTGCAAGTTCAAACACTCACAATTGCTGTTATAAATTCCCCCCATTGTATTTGTTTATTTACTTGTAAGGTTTCTTCAATGACACCTTGAGACTATACGTGTCATTTTGGACATGAGCGAGTGCATTTTGACAGCCACTCCTGCTGTGTAATACAAAGCAAACACTGCCTATCGTTTTGACAGTCACTGCCCCTTGTCCAATCAGAGAATGTCTAGTATTCATTAAGAAAACTAAGTGTCCTCTGAATGGCCGCTCTGCTGTGAGCTGCAGATACTACAGTGTATCACAGCATCCCTGTGTCCTTGCCAGGAATTTTATTCATATATAATAATAATTTTTAAAAAGCTGGAGTTTTACTTTAAAGTTTGACTTCAGCCAGAAGTACTAACTATTTTACTTGTACTTCTGTAAAGTTTTTATTTCTGTTTAGGTGTCCATTGGTGACATTTCTCCTCACATCCTGTCCCAGTGCTCACTGTCATTAGGACAGCAAGAGGAATCTCGGCTCCAAACAAACAGAAACATGAATGAGATTTTTAACCATCCCCACTCTATTAAATATCTTGTAGTTTTCATCAGCTGCCATTGGGACAGGAAGTATTGGAACTAGAGCTGCAGCTAACGATTATTTTCAAAATCGATTAGTTAGCCGATTATTAAGTTCGATTAATCAGGAACTTCTTCCCAACAGAAAGTACAGCTTCAATCTCTTTCCCATTCTGTCCAAAACTTTAAAACAACAACAACTTTGTGTCTGACATCCAAATAATCCTGTATATGCTTAGACAACAGAACAAGGCGCAAACTTTTTGTCTCAAGGGCTTGTTCACACCAGCTAAGCAGCCCCAATGAACGGACAAGGCAAATAGTCTTATTTCCTAGGGTTCCAGTTCACACTAAAGGCACTGTGTTGGAGTCCCTTTTAAAAATAAAATTAAAAAGTAACAAAAAATTCAAAAAAGGTTAAAACAGCTCTACAACACGTGCTAAAAATGAAAAAGTGCGTGTGTGTTATGTGCACAGTAATGCATGTGCTATGGTGTGAACCGCTCACCAGCCCTTAATCAGGATAAAAAAAGAACGGATTCAGCCATTACTTGTACTACCACTACCTATCCCACTTGCAGTCTTGTCAACAAGAAGTGACAAGCCATCTTTAGGTATTAGATAACCAAACCACATTCCAACACAGAAGCGTAAGTGAGGAGTAGAGGAGAGAGTCTACTGTATATTTACAGCAGCATGGATCTTCTCACTCCCGCTTCAGTCTCAAAAAAATTTTTTTATAAAAAAAAAAATGTATGGATTGTGTATTTGTGTCAGATTGTCTGTGAATGTGTCAGATTGTGTCAGTGTTTTTGAGGGCCCGTTAACACTAGTACAGTGTATTAATCGCATAGTAGTGTGATTAACGCACTGTACCATGCAATCGCAGCTACCGTGCATTCTGTTGTGGGGTGTGCCATTCATTTGACTAGTACCCCAAGCTCACCTCCCACCCACAGTTTGTACGCCCACACGGGAATGCGCGGTACCCTAATGCTGTGCGTTCCATTGCAGTGCGACTAGGGTCGTGACTTAATGACCAAGGACAAATGTGGGTCCTGAGGTTACACAGGTTGAGAACCACTGGTGTAAAGGATAATTTTCCTTTTACAGGTGTAAGTAAGCACTTAGGTAAGGAAAACAAAGACTACTGACTGCGGGGGGCCTCAAGGGCCACACAGTATAAGGCAGAGGGCTACTATCAGCGACAAGTCAGGCATCAGGACTCTAGATAAATACTGGCACCAACAATGACTCAGATTAAATGACAGTACAGGCTACTAGGAGAATCAGAAAGATGAAAACGTGCGATAAGAGCAAGCGTTAAAGAAGAGCCAGCAAAGGGTGACACGGCTGTGAAAACACAGCACAGCTTCCAAACCCCCTTTTCTTGTATCTTATTTTAGAATTGCACCTTTTAAATGGGTACAAAGCTGGATCAGCAAAGATGGGGTTAATGTTGCTGGATCCAAACTTGCGTCTTTTACTGGACCTCTATTTTTATACTGAATTCAGACTATTTCATCTCATGTTCTTTCTGTATCTAAATACGGTTCATGAAGTGGGGCAGAAGGGCTGGATAAAACAAAATACAATCATATATGACCTGTATTGATTACACATCTACGCAGCAATGTTTTATACATGAGAGGACCATTCAAAGAATGTATAGAAGGAGTACTTGGAAGATGAGGAAGGAGGGGCTACAAAGTGGAAAGGATGGGTCAGGTATACTCTATGGAAAGAATGAGCAGCAAATAAAGCATAAGATGAACTGAGAAACAATAGAAATAATCACAAAAGAGGGAGAAAGACAATAGACAGCTACTGGAGTCTGCAGTACAGGGAGGGCACTGCAGAGTGCCGATGGATGTGTATGGGATTAACATATTTTCCTAACCAGAAGAGGCCTCACTATCAAGAAATACTTTTATGAATCCAATGAGAAATGTAACTGCTTTGATGGGTTAACTGCTGTCACAACATCAAGCTGCATACAATTTCTGTAAAGTGCGCTCTATATACAGTATAACTTGTATAATACCATGGACACCTCCAAATCATCCTAGAACCTAATGCAGTGTTTCTCAACCATTTGTCAGCCACAGCACCTTTTAAAAGTATGCAAAATGTTGAGGTACTCCAGAGTAAAATGTAAAAAAACATGTGGTGTCCTCCCAAGATCAATACCAGACCCTTATCCTAGACAGGGGTCTGGTATGGATTTTAAGGTGGGACACCTCCAGAGGGACAAAAAAATCAATCAATCAATGTGGAGTTTTCACATCAGGAGCCTCCCTTTAGGATCAAAATCCACCCCCCGTCACATCAGGACTCCCCTATTTATAGCAGGAGCCCCTTCTTTTTATCAGGAGGACCCCTATTCACATCAAGAGCCCCTTCTTTTCATCAGGAGGACCCCGTCTTCACATCAAGAGCCCCTTTTTTTCATCAGGAGGACCCCCGTCTTCACATCAAGAGCCCCTTTTTTTCATCAGGAGGATCCCCATCTTCACATCAAGAGCCCCTTTTTTTCATCAGGAGGATCCCCATCTTCACATCAAGAGCCCCTTCTTTTCATCAGGAGGACCCCCGTCTTCACATCAAGAGCCCCTTTTTTTCATCAGGAGGATCCCCATCTTCACATCAAGAGCCCCTTCTTTTCATCAGGAGGACCCCATGGGTTAACTGCTGTCACAACATCAAGCTGCATACAATTTCTGTAAAGTGCGCTCTATATACAGTATAACTTGTATAATACCATGGACACCTCCAAATCATCCTAGAACCTAATGCAGTGTTTCTCAACCATTTGTCAGCCACAGCACCTTTTAAAAGTATGCAAAATGTTGAGGTACTCCAGAGTAAAATGTAAAAAAACATGTGGTGTCCTCCCAAGATCAATACCAGACCCTTATCCTAGACAGGGGTCTGGTATGGATTTTAAGGTGGGACACCTCCAGAGGGACAAAAAAATCAATCAATCAATGTGGAGTTTTCACATCAGGAGCCTCCCTTTAGGATCAAAATCCACCCCCCGTCACATCAGGACTCCCCTATTTATAGCAGGAGCCCCTTCTTTTTATCAGGAGGACCCCTATTCACATCAAGAGCCCCTTCTTTTCACCAGGAGGGCCCCGTCTTCACATCAAGAGCCCCTTTTTTTCATCAGGAGGACCCCCGTCTTCACATCAAGAGCCCCTTTTTTTCATCAGGAGGATCCCCATCTTCACATCAAGAGCCCCTTTTTTTCATCAGGAGGATCCCCATCTTCACATCAAGAGCCCCTTCTTTTCATCAGGAGGACCCCGACTTCACATCAATAACCCCTTTTTTTCCAATAGCAGTACCCTGTTTTACATCGAGTCCCTTTTCATCAGGAAGACACCAGTCTTCACATCAGGAGCCCCTTCTTTTCATCAGGAGGACCCCTGTCTTCACATCAGTATCATCCCCTTTAATACCAGGAGCCTCCCCCTTCACATCAGGAGCCTCCCTTTTATATTAGAAGAAATTCCCCCTCTGGAGTCCCTTCTTTTCATCAGGAGGACCCCTCTTCACATCAGAGTCTCCACTTAAGTGAACATTTGAGGGTACCCCTGACAAAGCCAAAAGGCCCCCCAAGCTGCTTGAACACGTAAACAAGCTGCCACAATAAGTTCCTATTTTGGCTATCATGCTATTTATTCTTCTGCATGAGACCATCGCTTCATGGCACTCCTGAGGCTAAGCAGAGAGCTGGTCCCGCACAGTCATTAGTTGAAACTCGATCTGTCAGAAGCCAGTCATTTGAGCGATTACGCATTCCAAAGGTTTGGAGAAGGTTCGAATGGCATCCTGCTGTAGTTCCTGTAGAGCTCAGCACCAGCCGCTACATGTCAAGATCCCCCCCACCCCCCATATGACACAATTACTGAGCAGAATAGTTCTGTCTCGGGGAGATCGCGCTGTCAAAACTCGAATCACTATACAACCCAAGCCGAGTTTCATCCCAAGACATCCCCAAATTGTTACCGGGTTACCCACCTCACATAGGGGAACCGCTTTCCTCCCGCCCACATTCCTGCGGGACGTACCTGACTGACGTCATCAAGGTGATAATGGGGTCACTCGAAGCTGACAGCCCGGGCCCCTCCACATGAACTGAAACCTTCCTTGTCTGACGTCATTGCTCAAGCCCACCCTCTTCACAGTAAAGCGCCGCCCCCCGCATGACTGCTCACTTCTGATTTGCAGAGACTGGGAGGGGCTCGGCGGCTGCGGATCAAGCCGGATTGGTTGCACTATGTGGGCGGGGCTATATGCAGTTCTTTGCTGCAGTGACTTGAAAAGTTAACCTGTTAGCTGCAGCCCCGATCTGGAGACTTTTACCTGTCCGTCAGCTGTATTGTCCACGGTCATGTTTCGTGTATGGAAGTCACAAGATCACTGGCCCATGGGCTTGTGACTGCTCCGGAGACAGCGGGAACTTTTCCTATGATGTTTACAAGGGATCAGATGACATTTGGAAATTGTCATGACATGATTTCACAATACGTCTGCTGGCTGTTATGGATCCAGATCTTCTTTGTCCACCTTGCAAATGTTTGCTTGGTCATCATTTACTTAAAGAGACATTACAGTCAAAAGATGTTTCTGCTATTTCAAATGCTGATGAAAACAATTACAATGGATACTGCTCCTTGATGTTTAAACATTAGTTTCCTGCAGAATCAGCTAGTCGCCGAGCACTGCCCTGATATCATGTTTTACAGTGACTCCTTTCGCTTGCAGGGTCCTATGAAGCCACCCTTGTGTGTTCTAGTAAGCTGTGTGTGTCTCTACAAACACGCAGGCACAGCATGGCAAGAAACGCTCCTACTCCCAGCTCCCCACTTCTCCCTCCTACTTCCTCCATTCTCCAAGCTAGTAGATAGAGAATTGCTGGAGAATAATCTGTCCAGGGAAGCAGAGCTGAGAGAATTGGAGCCAGCTGTTTGGAAACATGATGACTATAAGGCTGCCCATACACCTTGCGATCATCGGACAACACTTTTCGTCCAATGATGGAACCGTCGTACGATTTTCGTGCGGCGGCCCCGTCCTGCCCCGATTATCACAAGGTTGGATCAGCGATAATTAGAAGAAAGCACCTGGACGAATAGCGGTAATCGACTGCACGTATTTTCGTCTCCGCATGTGCAGTGTAAATCGTCCGAATTTTGACATACGGAAACGCCACCAACCTTGCAAAACCGTGGTTTTCTAACCGGTTGGTTAGTCAAAAGTCGATGGATTGTACAGTATTTGCGGTTGTACACTGCCCTTCTACCTTACGAATATCAGATGAAAACGCGATCGCATATGAAAATCGGCCGATATTCGTAAGGTGTATGGCCAGTTTTAGTCAGGGATGGGCAATTAATTTTCTTAAGGGGCAAGGTAGGAAACTGGAACAGCTGTGTAGAGCCACACCCCACACATACCGTTTTAAATTGTTTGGTTTTTTTAAAGTCCACGGGCAGGAGTTGCAGGAGAGAAGACAGAAGATGACCCCTGACCTCTGGCTGCAAGGACCGAAGAGAAACGCAGTCGGAACACAGACCAATCGCCGACCTGCGCTGGGTATGGCTTGCTGCTGGCAACCTGTGATGTCATATTATCTGCTAGATTGCAAAAATGTGCGTATTTATAGCCAAACTCCAGCTGAGGCACAAAATTAATATTAAAAATAAGCAGCTCCAGTTGCTATACACACCTGATATCTTGTGTTGTACCCCTTGTGCTGAATCACTGATCCAATGTTGCAGAGTCATTCCTCTTGTGGGTTTAGTGACAACCAGGGTCATTCAACCAACTTCCTATGAGCCTATGGTATTTGAGGGTTATTAAACCCTCAGCGGTTTTTGCATATATCTACAGCTAGCAAGCAGTATATATATATATATATGCAAAAACATTAACGTTTCTTTCGGGGTTGCAAAGGATCCCCTTCATCAGGTAAAACATACAGTATGTTTTACCTGATGAAGGGGATCCTTTGCAACCCCGAAACATTCATTGTTTGCTACCATGATGCACGTCAATAAATAGACGTTTTTTGCAAATCTGGAGTGCCGGTGTCTCTGCTTCTGCTTATGACTGTTACGGCTGCCATCCGTTGACTACCGCTGCACCCATTTTCTGAAGGGATTTACGCGGTCAGGAGTGCGATGGGACCATGGACTATCATTTAAGGTAAGTCCCTACAGCAGGATTGGGAAGGGGGAAAAAAAAATTCTGACTTTAATGTCACTTTAAAGCACCTTCCATCGTCCTTGACTCACAGGAGGAATCTTGCAGAGAGGGGCACCACTTCATTATGTGGTGCTTTTCTCTGCAGCATTTAGTATCCATCTACTGCCATAGGAAGAGGACCAGTGGCATCATCGGGCCCTCCCAAAAACACCCCCCAAAAAGGTATCTACAGGGATTTTTTTTTTTCATGAGTTCTCCATGGGGGACCTTGAGGACCTGAGCCCAGAGCTGCCCTCTACAGTCATATTTGTTCATTCCTATAGTCCAGTGTTATCAGCTTATCTGTTTGTTTTTCCTTTTAGAGTTTTTATTTAGTTGTAAAACATTTTTTGGATGTAGTTCAATATCATAAGCGTTCTGTTTATCAGACTCAGTCATTGCTAACTTGGCTTTTTACGGTAATGATTGTTGCTAATTCCTTGTCAGGAGGCCAGCACCCCCGAGCAGAGTGGCAGCACAGGGTATGTAGCAAATTCATATACCACTCTGCATTGCTGTATAATATATTGCTGGGATTTGTAGTCCTATATAGCTGATGGTATTATGCATTACTGTATAATATATTGCTGGGATTTGTAGTTCTCTATAGCTGATTGTAATCTGCATTGCTGTATAAAGTATTGCTGGGATGTATAGTCCTATGTAGCTGTTGCAACTCTGCATTGCTGTATAATGTATTGCTGCGATTTTTAGTTCTCTATAGCAGATGGTATTATTCTGCATTGCTGTATAATGTATTGCTGCAATTTGTAGTCCTCTATAGCTGGTGGTATTATTCTGCATTGTATATTTGCTGGGACTTAAAGTTCTCTATAGCTGATGGTATTCTGCATTGCTATATAATGTATTGCTGAGATTTGTATTCCCTGTACAGCTTGGAGTCAGTGGCAAAACCAGCAGGGTTGCAGCTGTGACCAGGCCCTGGCGCTTCATCACTGTCCTAAAATCATTTGTCTGTATTGTTTTTTTTAAAAACTGTCACATGACACACAAAAAAAGGTATCGATAACTCATATCGGAGAGTACTTGAGGAAAAGTATCAGTGCTTGTACTCGGTCTTGAAAAAAAATGGTATCTGTGCACCCCTAGTTTTTATGCAGCAAATTCATTTTTTCTTTTTTTTTTTTGAAAAACATAATTTGTCAACAAAAATTTTCAGAAATAACATCAGCCAAGGTAAAACACAACACCAAGGTGCTTTTGTAAGTAAATATCACCATTGCATTTTCTCTGATGGAAATCTGACTTGAAGAATTGGCAAGTAGTAGATAGACAGAGGTCTCATCAAGATAAATGGACAGTGAGACATCTGCCCACCCATGATTTTGCTGTTGTGCTTTCAACTGCCGCAGTCTTTTTTCTGAACTGTTCAACGGTTGGATTTGGTAAAGATACAGTGACATACCGTATGCAAATCTTCATGGAAAAGGGAGGAGAATGTCATGCCTGCTTACATAGAGCATTTCCAGTTTGTTGTGCGATCAGTCTTCTGACAAAAGCCCTTCTTAATTCCTCCTAGGGAGACCCAACACAACCCAATTGTTGTAGGTGTTGCTGTTATCAGTTTTAATGCATATTTGTATTGATTGATGTATGGCCGCCCTTAGAAAGTCCATATTGCCCAAGAGCAAGATGCTTGCTTTCATTTTCCCATACAGCAAATGGTGAATATTTGTGTTTATTCTTGAGAAGCAGACTGTTTGAGACTTTTTATTTCTCGGACACTTTGATAAGTTGCACAATATATTATGTTGGCTGTGAATGTGCCCCTCAAAGCAACCCTGTACCGAAAGCATATGTGTCACTAAAATCTCCTATACAGCAAGCTTCAACAAAATATTATAATATTATTTATACTATGGTGATCCTACCATTCTTGTACAAGCATATCCTGCTGTTGGATGAGCACGGTCTGTACCCATATATTGTGCTCTTGCATTGTCTGTCACACAGGCTTTTTTTTTAGTCATGGCACCCTTTAAACGTATGCAAAATCTCAAGGCACCCTAGTCTAAAATGTCAGAGTTTAAGGGGGGACCCCATGCAAAAACACACGAAAAGTTGGTTTCCTCCTTCACATCAAGGTGCCCCCTTCAAATCAAGATTTTCTCCCTCACTTCATATCAGAGTCACCTTTTGCATCAGTAGCTTCCCTTTACATCAGGAGCCCCCTTCACCTCAGTCTTCATTTCCCCTTCACATAAAAGTCCCACTACCACAAAATGTTGAGGCACCCCTGAGGAAGCCAGAAGGTACACCAGAATGCTACAGCACTCTAGTTGAGAAAGGCTGGTCTGCTGTTGTCGCGATCAGGAACCCTTCTATGAGATCATAATCAGCAGCATTGGAATGCAACAAAGGATTAAATAAAGGTGGAAACTATATTTTATTTTTAAAAATAGCAGTTGCTGTAGTGCAAACTAAATGCCATTTCGTTATGGTTTCCATCTACTTTCGATTTTTTTTAGGGTAAATATGAGGCTGTATAGTAGCCACCCAAACTGGGAGAACAGCTTTACTGGAAAACTTTTCAGCATCCATTGGAAATAATCACGTACACAATCGTTCGTAGAATGGTTGGAAGGCCTGAATGACATCATACGTATGCAACAACTTGTAGCCATATATATTGATAAAACACAGGTTTAATAACATGTGGCCTGCCTGGATTATGTTTAAAGAAACACAAAACTTCAAAAAACAACTTGGTTCTTTCTCTTCTATGCATGCACAAGAACACTCTTAGCTTGTGTTGAACATTGCTCTTGAGTGATATTGCACTTTTCTATCTGACGGACATTTTGGTCACCTTTTTTAGGATGATCCACGGAGGATATTTCTGCCTTCTACAACTTTCTCTTTCTTACTCATTCTTTTTCCTTTCTCCTTTCATTTCTTACTTATCTCCTACTTCACTCACTTTCCTTTCCATTATCTCCATTAGTCTAATTTCCCTATTATCCTTTATCTTGCATCCCTCTTCCCCTCTCACCGATCCTTGTTTCTGTCCCTACTCTCCATAGAAAAGTGCCTTCTATATGCCTATTACCTTTTTATTGTTTGTTATGTCGGACATGTCTTATCCTGTCATTATTTTTATCAGTGTTAGATACTCATGTCATTTTGTACCTTGACAATTGTACTTCTAAATGTTTCTTGCTGGCACAATTTGAATAAACTCTATTTGAAAGAAACCTCTTCAGTACACTGATGAAACAGCCAGAATATTCTTTACAAATTCCGACTTTTTTAAAAGGATGCCACAACCTGCTGCAACATGATGCGTTCAAGTAGGACACTTGGAAATTGAGCCCTGTATTGTGGCATGGGGATGCGGATGTACCTACTATCCCCATATCCCAAAGCTGGGGTGTTTCAGGGTGCTCAGTTGGTGCATTGAAGAATTTTCCTACTGCAACCCTAAGGCCTCATTCACACTGCTGCGCATATACGCGCGTATTGTACCATTTTCAACACATAGGCCGCGTATGGAGCCGTATATTTGCTTAGCGTATATATGCGCAAAAACAGAGTGGAACAGAGATGCGTCCGGGCAGCGGCTTGCTGTGTATTTACACGCACATACGCGTGTTTACGCGTATATACGCGCGTACATGCGTACATCACATTAAAAATTCCATTACGAGTGATGCATTCTGGGATTGCATATAGTGCACGCATATACGCACGTATATGCGTATAAATACGCGCATATACGCACGTACATACGCGTATATACGCAATATACAATTTTGCTCTTGCATTGTGTGTGAATGAGGCCTAAAGGTATACTCTTGTAGCTTTTAGCATGTACTATATGTGCTCAATTGTTATTTTAATAATGTGTCTTAAATATAAATGATTTGTAAAAAAAATTTCTGTTGTCACATTTCAGTCATTTTTTATCACTTGTCACAACATTTCCAAGAAGTAGCTGAAGTGTGATGCATGCGGCGGAGACACAATACAAAGGATGCATTTACAAGCCTCTAGAAGCCCGTATAAGCATTGCGTCTATTTAGAGTCCCATTAGTTTTATTACCTTTTAAGTAAGATCTGAGAGGACATATACTTTTAAAAGCTATACAGTAGAACGTAACTCACTTTTACCCCACCCTTCTCCTCCTGGAAAGAGTTATCAGTATGTACACCCGGCATCATACATAAAGCTGACTCATGGTGCTGCTGAATACTAACTAAAGCTTAACCCTTTCATTCACTAGCCTGGCCTCACTCAAAACACATCATATTTGCCATAATAAGCACAGCTAAACATAGATCTATGTATCAGACTCTTGCAACTGTCAGATAGCCATGTATTGTATCTGTTTTGCATAATTTAGGGCACATTTGTATTTCCCACTTTTGTAAACTACCTAATGAGAAATTAAAAATGTTTTCTGCTAAGATCTGCAGGTTTGGACTGCAAATAGGGGCCACAGTAGATTTGTAGGATTACAATCTTAGAACGCAGGGAAACTGATAATTTTTCTTAAAAATGGCACACTGACAGTTGGGGCTTCTAGCACAAAAATGCTGAGCTATAGTATCCTGCAGGCAGGAATATAGCCATTTGTGCTGTTCTAAAGTCTTTATCAAACTACTGCTTTTCCTGCCAGGATTATGGGACGAAGACCCTCTGCTATGCTGCCAGATATAAGGCAATTGCCAACGTTCATACTTTACTATAATGGACATGGTTAGGCTTTGATGGGTCATCAGGTTCACTTAAAGCGCATCTTATGATCCGGACAGTAAGTTTATTTTTTATTTTTTTCCAACAGACCAAGCCGTCCAAATGTGGCAAATAGAGGGTTGAGACAAACCATTTAACACTGACAGGGGTGCTTACACTCTTTAATTGTTATTAATTTATGTAAAACCTTAATCCCACAAGAAAAAAAACTATTGCTGTAACTGCTTAAAAAGTATTAGCTGGACTTCGGACCTCATTTGTTAGTCAAGTCCATCAAAATCTTCTAATTCATCTAACACTGCCCTCTCCTCAAGATGACAATGCTGCTGTTTAAGGGTGGTTCCATTGCTTCTCAATAGGCACCCTAAGGAAGGAAGTGTGTTACTAGTCAGATCACTAGGTAAAAATAAGGGGAAAAAACCTAATGCATCCACCACATTTACGGGCTAGCAAGCTGCAATGTATTACATTTTTGTTTTGGGGTTTAGACATGCTTTAAGAAAATGGAAGGAGATTACATTAAAGGGTACCTCGACCTTAATACAGTTTTCTAGCTAATAATATGTTAACAAAGTTTTATTAAACTCTGTCCCACTTTAGAATATAATATTTGCTGGAATAGTGGAGTTTCATGCTAAATGTCAGCAAGATTATACAGAATATTGCATGCGCTCTACAACTAATGTTTTTCTATATGTGGGTTTGCAAAATAAGGAAGTTGGATCAACTGTTTATAATGAAAACATGGGATTTCTTGGGACCTGGACAAGAGGATTTTTTCACAAACTACTAATGATAAATGTGTGTCAAGGTTAGAATGATTTCCACTGACTTTCACACTGAAATTATGCAGAGATTGTCAGCTCAGTAGGTTTTTTTTTTTCTTTCAACCCGGTGAAAATAATTACCGAAATTATATGAAACTTTCACTTGCATTAAAAGATGTTGTGTTTTCTCTCTCTTAAGTCCCATCAGTGAATGAAAACCTGCTGACTTGAGATTTAGGTTTGCAGGGAATTTCGGGGCATTTGAGGTTCGCAGTTCCAGTAAATCTATGCAGAAATGTTAAAGGACCCCTTATGCTCTGACTGACCTTTCAACTGTGGTCAGCAGGGTTAAAATGGCCATGAATGGGTGCTTTGTTATGTGCCAGCACCCTCACTATAAAAAGGTGAGTTCCTAGCAACCTGCTTCTGCTGCTTCTCCCTTTTACACTGAGTGGCCAGATTATTATGACCACCTGACGTTTGTAGGCAAATTAGCTATAATTAGCTATAATTTCGCGCTGAAGTTGATAGAGGGCCAGACTATTATAAATAGGGAAGCAGGTTGTTTACCACAAGAGTAGAAGTGATTTTTTTCTGAAGATATGGGTAAGCAACGCGATTTAACAGCCTTTGAACGTGGGATGATTGTTGGCGCGAGCCATGGAGCGAGTATCAGCAAAACAGCAGAATGCGTTAAATGTTTAGGAGGGGCTCATTGTTAAAGTGTTTCAAGACTGGACTGTCAGCCGAAAATCTTGGTCTGAACGTGCGAATTGTGGCCGTCAGCGACTAGTCAATGTTAGGGCAGAACGGAGAGTGACAAGACTGGTACAAGACAACAGAAGGGCAACAGTGCAGTGTCAGATTCCTCGCATCACCTTTCAACATCTCGTGGAGTCACGAGGCAGCCCAACAAAGTACTGATGGGGTGGTCATAATAATCTGGCCACTCAGTGAATATTGTGGCCTAACCAAGCTTCTTACATACTGTCCAGCTACTGTACACTATTTGTGGTTATTGTCTCTCAGATTTTTTTTATTATTTGTAATGTTTATTTCAAAGTAAAACCTGCCTCGTCTCTCCCTCTTATATTCTGGCCTAATCAGGCTTCTTATATACAGTCCAGCCTCTGCACAATATTTGTGGCTTTTGTATCTTAGATAATAATATTTATTATTTGTAAGTTTTTTGTCATGATAAAATCTCATCTCTCCCTCTTATTTTATATTATATTTCGGCCCAACCAAGCTGCTTACTTACTGTCCAGCCTCTGTACAATATTTGTGGCTATTGTCTCTCAGATAATACGCCCACATTTTTATGGCAAGATAAAACCTGTTTTGTCTCTCTCTCTATTTGCTAGCTATTTTCGTGCTTGTGTACTGTGTCCTGACGCTAGCCAATTTCTACTAAACACATACATAAAGTCTACAGTATATTTGGAATACATATTTGGGGATATGATGAATGGAGAAGATTCAGAGAAAGTGAGTTTTGTGAGCACTGTGTTTCAACATTAAATTTTTCCTCATGTAGAAAAAGGGTGTGGCCAATGCTAAACCCCCCTGCACACCACTACCACCAGCTCACCTTAAAAATGCCACAATCTAGAAGGAAGGCAAACGCCAATCACAGCACTACCATGGCCCAAAAGGGGCTGTTTGTCTCAGTCACTAATTCTCAACCAGCTTGTTGATTGAACACAAAAGGAGCAGCATGTTCACAGTGTTAGACAGCACACTCCTCTTCCAATTCAAGCACTGCTGTAGTTATGCTGTAGGGAGGATAAGAAAAAGCTAATGAAAATAGAGTTGTAGGTATTTATACTAGTCTGTATTTATTTGGGCATCAGCTGCAGTGAGAGGAATATCAATACTTTAAAAGCCAAGTTCACCTGTTGCAAAAGTTTAAAAAATGCATATTTAATAATATAAAAACATGCATTTCTTAAATTTTTGCATTTAAGTCTGGAAAGCATTGCAACTGTGATGTCCAGCTTTCCTCCCTCTGGTTAGATGCAGTAAAGCTGTCCATATTCCCGCATCTAACCAGAGGGAGGACGGCTGGACGCTGTATGATGTGATTTAATCCAGTTTGAAGTCCAACTGCCCTTCCCCATCTCTCCTAACTAATACTCCATACCTTAGTACAGAGCTCTGCCTGGGAGAGATTGTGCAGAAGCCTGAGCTTTGCAGCCGTGATCGAGTGATCACAGTTGCGATGCTTTCCATGCTTGAATGTATAAATTAAAGAAATGCATTTTTTATATTATTAAACATGCATTTATTTCATTTTTGCATATTATGTTGCACCCCAAAAATAGCTGGGAATGGTGCTTTCCTTTAAATGGCATGATTGGGGCGTTTTTTTCAGAGAGAAAGGGCTTCGTGTAGTTATAGCCTCTTACTGATCAAAGTGTATGTCCAGGTGTTAGACTCTCCCCTTCTAAAGCATGTACCGGCTTTATTGTTTTCTTTCACCTTGTTACTATGGTGAGAAACAGCTTTTATTACTCCCAGTGACATCATTAGGCTTGTAAAAATTTTGCAGGGGCTCAGTGCTCATTTATATAGTCACACCCCCTGAACTACATATCCTAAAAGCTCTTTCACCTACACACCCTGTGGGTTGGGTTTTGGGAGTCAAGGCAGCAACATCGTTTCACTGGGAAATAAATTATTGTCTGAATGACAGAAAACAGTGGGGGATAGAAGGGAGTTCAGGAAGAAAGGAGACAGGACTGCAATCTATAGTTGGAATATTTTAAGGTTTTATTGTAGCAGAGGCACCGTGTTATCAGCCCAAACATGAAGGTGAAGTGCAACTAAAGCAAAAACTTTGTTCATAGAGTTTTTCAGGGTAGAGTAGAGAGGGATGAGAACACCTGTCACACACAGAACACCTGGCTTTTTTTTATTGCTGTCTGTTTCCCCATTAGGGATATTCACCCTACCTATTTGTCCTGGTGACAGTTATCATTGAAAATGAAAGAATCTTCCAAATTCTGGGTTTCCATCAGAGCAGAAATAGATGGCAAATCCTCCTATGGGGCACACTAGTTCTAGTAACCTTGCTGACCGCCAAGGGCTTCCATCTTGTTGGAGGAATTTCCTCTTATTTCTTGTTATGGCTATCAGGCAGGAAGTGAAGGAATTCTCCCCAATGAGACACAAATGTGACATTAAAGGATAATTTATTTCCCCTCCCCCAATGTTAATGTCAGCACTTACCTTAAATGATGTCTCTTAATCCGATCTTCTTCTTCTTTCCTGATGTTTTCATCTGTCCCTCCAGCGGTCCGGCGGCTCTCCGGTCCAACGCTGACTTCTCTCTGCTTCCGATCCATCGGTGTCTGCATGCGGGTGCACCCGTCCATAGACTTACCATGCGTCTCTGTACATGTCCCAGCCGAGAATCCGAACTGCGCATGCGCCCGCCCAAGATGCTTTGCGGCCACCCAAACAGTTTCGTTTTCTCGGGCGGGAGCGCGCAGCAAAAACAAGGTAAGTTTAAACCGCTGTTAAAGCAGGGTTTTTTTGTTAAAACTGTTTGCCTATATCTACTGCTTGATAGCAGTAGATATAGGCAAAAAAACGGGAGGGTTTAGAACCCCTTTAAGAGCACACTGAATTACTGGCATTCAACACATATTTTTTTTTCTGTACATGTACTTGCACTGTTTTTAAAACATGGGAAGATATGTCTGTATTGCAGAGATGTACTGAATATGTTTGTCCTGTCACCTTTCACTTTCAATTTCAGGGTGAATATCACTTATTAAATGTTCTAAAATGTGCAGTACATAGCACTAGTTGTCAATATTGAAACCATCAGTGTTCCATGTGATTCTATGATGCCTAGATCAGAACAAAATAAAGTGGAATACCAAGGAAACGGCTAAATACATTTATATAATTATGTGAATTATGCATCACATGGTAAGAGCTTTAAAAACACATCCACTACCAAGTCGTCTTCACCCACATTTATTAAAATAAAGTTCAGGTCACACAAAAGGTTACCCTCACAGGGGTTGCCCAGCATCTGCCACAAATGAAAATTCTTCATTCAGCCTTCTTGCTTTCCCTTACAGTGTCACTGCTATGGTCTCATACTACAAGGCATTGTCTGTTTTTCCTCCAGACAGTACTCAAACACAACTTGGTGCACACATGCACCATCTCTGGCTGTCCTCAACTGCACTGGCTGCCACCCTAACTCCTGGGTAGAGCCCTCCTGGACCCTTGGGTTGAGACCTCTGTCTCCTAGATGTAACCCTGAACACTAGTCCACACCCAGGCCCGGCGCTACCGCAAGGCAAGGGGCCGCCTGAGGGCGCTGCAGGGTGAGGGGGGGAAAACAGGGAGTTTTGAAAAGTACTTGTCAAAATGCCCCGATGCTTGCGCTATGTTATTTTTTTTCACTTACCTTCGGTGCGGGAGAGCAGCGGCGAGTCAGCGCTGGTCCGGTGGGAGGAGCTCCAGGTGGGGTCCTAATTTAGCTGGCCGGCGACTGCCAGAGGATCCCGACACGCGCGGCACCTCAGGCAGTCGGCGGCCAGCGCAAAAATGCAACTTTGCCTGTCTAGGCAAGAATCCTAGCAATCCATACCCATACCCATGGAGGCTTCATCCCACCAAGTCTCTACAAATCATTCGGGTTCCAGGAACCTGACCAGGATTTACGAATCCTGGAGAACACTTAAAAGCCAATTTTCTCCATATGAAACACGCACCCTGGAACCCCCTGGAACCTTTATGGGTAAGAACCCTGGGTGACATCTAGCCCTCATCCACAAGGCACAGCATTGTCTATATACAGTATATGCAAGGGTGAGTCAAACATTATCCGCACTCAGGTTATATTAAAACTTCTGTTGGTCGCACTGTCTTATCAGCGCTGTCCGTTCGAGGCTAGTGTCTCCTCAGTCACTTCTGTGCAGGTGTGAATGTGTTACATCAGTTCATTTGTAACTGTGGTGCGAGAAAAAATGGATGCCCCACTTGTGATTTGCATGAAAGAAGAGCAGCCTGCAGTGATTAATTTTTTTGTGGTCTGAGGGTGTGCCTGGTGCCGTTACTTATTGAAGACTTTGTGCGCAGTATGGAGAAAGTGTTTTGTCGCAAAGAAGTGTGTATGAATGGATACGTTCAAAGAAAGGTCACACACGTGTTAGCCATCAAGGTTAATTGTCGCCAAGGAGACGAACGCCCATCCACGTCCACGGCTGATGACAACATTGAGCGTACACGTGAAATGATTCTATTGAATAGACGAATGACAGTGGATTATGTGGCAAATCATTTGCACATCAGAAATAAGCCCTACGAGGGCGAAGATTCACCTTCAATGAAGAAGTTTAGACAGCGGTGCATTCGTGGCTCGCAGCTCAGCCTAAAATATTTTTTAATGAGGGAATATAAAAGCTAGTTGACAGATGGACAAAGTGTATGGAAAAGCAAAGAGCTTATGTTGAAAAATTATGTATTTTTCTTTTCTAAAAGTTGATTAAAATAAATTCTATAGCCACAGTGCGGATACTTTTTGACGCTCTCTCTCGCTCTCTTTGTCTCTCGTTCTCTCTCCCTCTCTCTCTCTATATATATATTTATGTAAAAATCTGCCGCCAGTAAAAGCTATACGCTATGGAAAGGAAAAAAGTGGAGACTGTAAGTAGAGTACATAAAAGCTAGATGGAGTCAGAAGAGTATTAATACAATGTGGTCACCCATGTACTGGTAAGCCATCGGGGACAGTGTTGAGTGGTGAACTGCAAGCTGGTCAAGTTGTTCTGTCCTAGGGTTTATTTTGCTGTGGATGCAGAGTTCAGTGAAGACCAGTTAAATCCAGGGATTACACCTTAGTGAAAGCGTATTCCCATCCTGCTGGTGGCTGTCAATATTCTGTGCTATTTTATTCTTCTGCTGGATCCTGAACAGTGATTCAGGGTCCTATCATGGTGGTCAAATACTAGGAGTATTGTAAAATTAAATTGAAATATATATAAAAATAATTTCTAAATGCCCTCCTGAAAACCAGAAACTGAATAATTATTATGGGTAGCATAGTAAATACAAATTTAGCGTTTAGTAGGAAGCATACCTTACCTGTTTATATTACTGTTCACATTTCTGGTTACTGCCACAAGCCTGAAAAAAATACTATGATAATTATTCTAATGGTACATTATTATTGTAACAATTCTAATTGCTTTTTTACAGACAGAGCCTATGGTGTCAACACATTCTTCAAGTCGGCCATTTATTCCCAAATATTTGGATTAAGAGAGAGAGAGAGAGAGAGAGAGAGAGATTCATTCTTTTTTTTTCGAGCATTTTTTATATTGGCATTTTTTTTGCTATCCAGACATACCCACTTGAGTCCTGGGTGGAAATGTTTTAAAATGGCGCCGGGATGGCGACTATTTGTCCCAGCGGCACCCAGCCAGCACTAAGCCCAGGAGCGGAAACGATCAGCTCCTGGTCTTCCAATCATGGTACACAGTGGTCCATAAGACAGCCTATAGCTGATAAGTGTAAGCACAATGATGTTGCAGCACTTTCTCCTAGTACAGAGGCTTGGGCAGAGCTTTTGTAGCTCTGTCCTTCCTTTCCCTGCAGTAGATTAGTGCTAAAGTGATATGTTATTGGCTGATTGCAGGTGTCTCCACTGGGAGATTTACCCTTGCTTTGAACGTTTTGTTGAGTTGCATGGCCATTATATGCATTGTTAATGGTAGGGTAAGATCTGGATAAAGTGAATCTGTAGCAGACTAACAGTACTTATTGACTTCAGGCACCACTAAATGCCTGGTAGTACCTTTATTTGGAAGTATATTGCCTGCTCCAAGAGCCCCATAACACTTCTTTGTGCTCCTGTGCTCCCCTCTCTTTCCGCTAACCCGTAGATGACGGTTGAGGCTGATTTACTACAAAAAGAGCTGAAAATCTTTACTCAATATCTAGTTTTTGTTCTTGCACTTTATATACCCAATCATGTGCAGATGAAATAAACAACTTGCTTTTCAGAGGATTGGTTAAACAGTGAACCTTCACTCAGTTTATTGAATGGAGGTTCTCACCTGCATACGGCGGATATTTGTTTTCTGTATTGGATGTGATTAAAAAATGCAATTACTATGAATCACCAGTGTATTTGTTAGAGTTATCTTAGATATTCATTGTAGCTTTGCCTTTTCCGGTACAAGTCATAGTGTGCTTTGATTTCAACCCACATTTCTGAGTTACTGCATCCATAGTAGATAGCATGAAGATAATAGAAAGGGGTGGATTCAATCATAAAACTGAAGTCCTGTGTCTATTATTTGAAATCTGTGTGGTCTTTTCTTTTTGGATTTTAAAGTTAGTGGAGCTGAAAACTAACATGCATGTACTTGCTTTAAAAGCTTTTCACAGGAAAAGGTTACTTTTTACTTACTATGGAAAGTAAGGTATGAGCAGGTTATTTAAAGATAAATGTGGGAAAACCTTTGGTCAGCTGATACATCCCTCAGCTGGAAGATGGCCCTTAACTACATTTCTCAAGACTACATTTCCCATCATGCATTGCTTCCGTACTTGTATGCAGACAGGATGGATTCTGTCTACGTGCGAGCAGGGACACCCGCACCCGTACGGACGTGCAGTTCAGGTGAGCATACGGCGGCGTATGGCCGCATACTTCCATAGAGAAGAACAGGCTGCTGCATGTAATCTCACCACCTGTCCTTCCCGGGAGTGGCCCGATACGGCCATGCACACAGAACGGATCTGTACAGGCCGGCTGTTAGTCGTGTGAATGAGGGCTTAGAGTTGTGAGTGACACAAGGAAGTGCATACTCACAGGGCTGAGAAAAACTATACAGTACACTGTACTTCAATACGTTTACAAACGTCTAGATCAATTACGATTGCTGAAATATATCTGAAAGGCACTTGCCTTTGAGGTTGTTTGCAATACATTTGTAAATTCTGTTCTTTGACAGCATAATGAAGGTATCAAACAGGTACTTTAAAAAAAAAAAAAAGATCTGTATATTTACCTGTCTTGTTCTAAACCGGGGACCATGTCCATGGCTGGGCCGCCTTGTGAAAATGATTGGCCAAAGCAGTAGGCAAATTTTTGTCTGCTGGCCATGTGATATACTAGGTGAAGCACAGTAAAATGTACTACATGTATGTTTTACTGCATTATTATTCATTTTTGCAGGCCTCGAAATGAACATTGATAAAGTAAAATGTATGCAGGCTGCATTTCTGGTATCAAGGGCTGTTTGACCTCTACTATAATATTCCACGTTTGCTTCAGTTTTCCTGCAGTAGATGACTGCATTATACCAGTGGGAACCTCATAGATGTGAATGTAGGTCTTGTGACTGCCTGCTCTGAAGTAGTGATTATAGATTCTCAGGCCACAGCTGGCAAATCCATGCCTCCTAGTTTGTTTTGTCTTTCCTTTTTATAATTGCTAGTGGTGAGTTTAATGTATGTACTACATCAGTGTGCTACAAATTAAATACATCAATTGGAAAATGGCTTTAATAACTGTGTTAAAAGAGTTAAATATATTGGAGTCTTGTGAAGCCAGACTAGGATCTTATTGAGCACATGATGTAGCCATAATAGATATAAAGAGTGTATTATGTAAGTGTCTTAAGTCTTTTTTTGTTTAGAAGCTTTGGAGGTTAGTGTTTCATTACATTTACTATACCACCTTTTCTTGTGATGTTCATATTACATATGTAAGAGAAGATCAAAGAATGGTGTTTTATTTAAAGATTAAAGAGTCTCAGGGTATTTTTAGATTTTATATAAATACAGGTGAAACTCGAATAATTAGAATATCGTGCAAAAGTAATTGCAGTAAGTGCTATTAACGGCTCCACGACAGGGGTAGAAGAAGCAAAGATCTACCTGAACAACATCAAGGATCACCAAGTTGTGCCACTTCCTTTTTTTATTTTTTAAGGAGATTGTAAGAGACTCGCCTCCCGTCTTTCCAGCGACGCACTTCATGGGTGCGCATGTACGGAACGACATGCGGCTCCTCCACAGCGCACACCTGCCGCCCGTTTAAGCGACGGGATGTCAACTGTTCTGCGTCCTTCTGTTTGTGCTGGGAACGCTGAACAGACGCTCACAGTCACCACGGCGGTGCCACAGCCTTCACTGCACCGATGTCGCCGGTGATCTCCCCTAGCAGGGACACGCTGCCAGCCAGGATCACCATCACTGTGCCTCCTCTCCTACTGTTAGGCAGGGAGAGGACCGGGGATCAACGCTACTTAGGTGCTTAGCCTTCATTCAAAGCTCAAGCTGACACTCCGAAAACCGCAAGTACACTGACTCCCAGAGAGTTAACCTACTCAATTACTTGCTACTTGATGTGGACTTTAGATCACTGTGTCATTGCTATTACTGCCTCTGACTCCCAGAGAGTTAACATATTCATTTACTTGCTGCTTGATGTGGACTGTAAGACTACTGTGTCATTACCATTACCTCAACCAGGATTCCTAGAGCAGATTCCACACATTGTGCCCTAGCCTATATTGCAGACTTCCCCCATTAGGAACCTGCTCAGCCAGTACATTATTAGAGTCACTGCACTTACCCCATTAACCACTAACGGTATATGATGTAACCGATCCCTACCCTCCATTGAATGATTGGAGAGAGTATACCTGGAATCGTATACTAACAACCGTTACTGAATTCCCCTCCACGGTTGAGATCCAGTTGTGTAGCAGTTATGGTGTTACAGAGATTAGGCAAGGTCAAAATGAAAAGTAATGATGGCGTGAAGAAAAGGTAAAAATATAATAAAACAAATGTCACTGTAAAAATTTAAACTTTGCCTACCTTAAAAGTTAGCTTCAGTGAGAAACTTGGCATTCACTTTTATTCCCAAAGTCTGTTTGGCTTGGTTGAGTTCTGGCCTGGCTGATTGCTTTGAGTTCTGGCCTGGGTGGCCTCAACTTTGGCATTGCAGGCTGGTCTGGGTTCTGGCCCAATTGGCTTTTTTTTTAGTTCTGGCCTGGTTGGTTGGGTTTGGTTCTGGCTTGGCTGTCCACATCTAGCCCAGCTGGGTAACTGTTTGAATTCTGGTCAGGTTAAGTTCTGGCCAGGCTTCCTGGTTTGATTTCTGGCCTCACTGATAGGCTTGAGTTCTGGTCTGGCTGCCTGATTTTGAGTTATGGCCTGGCTAGCTGGTGTGAGTTTTGTCCTGGTTGATTGGTTTGAGTTCTGACCTGGCTGGGTTGGTTGGCTGGCTTGACTGTCTGGCTGAGCCAAGTTATTGACTGGCTGGGTGGCTGGTTTGAGCTCTGGTCTGGTTGACTGGGCTAAGTTCTGGCCAAACTGGCTGGCTGGACTTAGTTCTGCACAAGTTAGCTGGCTGGGCCAAGATCCGATCTGGCTGGCTGCGCTGGGTTCAGCCTGTTGGTTATATGTTTAGATGAAGCACTGAGATCTTGAGGAATGCTGATTTAAGTTTTGCTTGCTTAGCAGGATATTACATGTGTGTGTATACAGGAATAAAGCATCAAACAGGAAAAATATATATCATAGCCAACCATACATATAGAAAACTTGCATACACTAACTTTGCACTACAGCGCCATCTACTGCTCAAAAGACAATATTACATTAGCATAAGCTTTTGTATTTCCAACACAGCCTGTAAGAGCAGTACACAATTTGGTTAGGTCAGTGCAGGGGTTAAGAGTGAGTAACAGAGTTTAGAGGACAGTTATATGTAATGAAGACTGCAGAGGTATAGAATACCTAATGCAGAGCTCATTAGTATGTGATTGACAGTGCAAGGGGTCAGGAGTAAGTTGTGCAAATGTCATTAGTAAATAACCCACAATGTAGGGGTCAAGAGTAAAATGTGCAGTGGTTAGTTGTACGTAATGCACCATGCAGTCAGTGGGTAGATGCCGATCCCCGCTCTAGGAGTCTTCATTTTGAGTATTGCCAGCCAGTCACTAGGAGGCAAGAAAAGGAGTAATATACTTTGTTAGTAAGGCTGAATATGTCTTTATTCAGACTTACCAACTACAGCATATAATTCAAAGGAATGTTCCTGAATGCTGGTTATGATAAGATGCTGCCACCTTGTGGGCTATTGAAAGAACTGATGCTGAGCCGACATTTCAAAAATGGAATAAGGTGTTTGCTTATATTGTGAACCTAGAAGTATTGAATACTCTTTACAGGTCCACACAAATCAGGAAATATGTCACTAAATCTGTAGTAGGATAATTGCAGGAACATTTTTAAAGTAATGTTACAGTGGCTTAGTAAGTAGCACTTCTGCCTCACAGCATTGGGGGTGCCCGGTTCAGAATTTAAGTAAACCTGAACAATGAACTTCTCTTATTTGCTTCCTTTTTTGTCTGTTAAATATGCCACTGGAAGCATTTTGTTATATCTGTTTGATGAGTGCAAAAAAAGTATCTGTTAATCCTGTTAGAAATTCTATGCTGCCTGTGTTCAGTGCATACTTCATGTGTTATCTCATGGAGAGTAATTAACGCCCCAGTTCTTATCTTGGGACTACAGAGGGGTTAGCCTTTATGTTGTGGCAACAGGAGAGTGGGTGGGTCTGAGTAGTTTAGCAAAAGGCATCGCACAGGGCTGACAACACTCACTCCACAAAAAAGCTGTGTGTTAGCCCACAACAGGACTTAAGAGTTAAAGATGCATTTCTAGCTGCTTAATGGGTATTATTCTGTACTTGCAGGGTATTTGAAGGGATATCCTCATAGTTACATAGTTACATAGTATTTGAGGTTGAATAAAGACATATGTCCATCAAGTCTAACCTATTGTGTGTGTGTGTGGGTGTAAAGATCCTCGCGTCATCTCGTTTTTAGGAGTACTTGTACCCCTGTATATTACCGTTTCTCAGGAAATCGTCCAAAAGCCTCATAATGCTAGGTCTGTACCTCTGTACGGACCTAGGGCTAGGGGTAGAGTCTGCAGCAGCCTGTGCATTGCAACTGTGATGCACTGATGACAGTTGCAATGCTCTGCAGGCTCTGCAGGCAAAAAAATTAATGTGCATTTTTTTTTCTCTTATTAATGTGTGTGCATTTATTCATTTTTTTTTCCAAATAGTGAACTATGGCTCTAAAGTTTGTTCATTTAAGGCAATACAGGGATTCTGAGTCAGCAGATATACTGCCAAACTATAAATACAATGTGTGACACCTCCCATCAGGAAACCATCTTCCAACTGCTCTTCCTGTATAGGGCCAGCACAGTGTTTGCATCCTTCAGCACTCCTGGCTGTGACACTAGAGACAGTCAAAACATAACTTTTGGTAAAAAATAAAATTTATGAGTAAGAAGGGTTTTTTTTTTTTGTAGCTGAGATATACGGGGCCGAAAACTTGAGCAGATAGTCTTCCTATGACAACCAATCAACTCCTCTCTTCAGTTTGTTTAGTTAAGCTTTGAAAATTAAACAGAGAAGCTCCTTGGTTGCCATTGGCATTTGCTTCTGATTTTTGTCTGCTCCAGTATTTATGAACTCCCCCCACTACGTATTTTCTCTAAGAAAAGGATTCTTACCTTCCTCCTCACAAACTCTTTACAGGGTTCAGCATGCGCAGCTCAGTGTACAATCCTGGCAATTAGGGATGCACCAATATCAATACTAGTACTAGTGCCGATACTGAGCATTTGGGCGAGTACGAGTATCGGAGCATTTGGGAGAGTACGAGTACTCACCCAAATGCTCCGATACTTACACCAATACCAGAAGATTCCATCTGACCGGCAGTGCCATGGCGGAACATGGAGCCGCCTTTCAAGATAATCTGGAAGCCGGGCGGCGGGTCATGACCCGCTTCACCGGCTTCTTGATTGGCTGAGAAGCTGGCTATTACGAACCTGGTCTGGGAGACTGGATGGTTGAGGAGGCTTCCCTTGCACCTCGTGTCTAAAAGCCTTTGAGGATGGTGACAGAGGCCAGGCAGACACCGAGTGGCACGAGTGCCAGTAGTTATGAAACCGTGCAAGTAGAAGGGTAATCCAGAATTCAAAGTCGAGGCAAGCCGAGGTAAAAATCCAGGAGGTCAGTTGCAGTACCGAAGGAAGAGGCAGAAGAATAATCAAAACAGTCCAGGGTAAAAAAGGCAGGCAGCAGTCAAGGCAGGTAGTTGAGGCAGGAACGGGTCAAAATCCAGGCAACAGCAATCTAATATTCAAGACAGGAAACAGGAGACACAACACAGACAGGAGCTGATAAGACAATCCAGCAAGTTAGTGACAGGCTGGCTTGGTTTAAATAGGGAAGTGAACTAATCAATTATGTCACTTCCTGTGCGCCTTTGGCACATTTTTCTTAGAACACGCTCCATCTGCGCATCACTTCCTGTGCGCCTTTGGCACATTTTTCTTAGAACACGCTCCATCTGCGCATCACTTCCTGTGCGCCTTTGGCACATTTTTCTTAGAACACGCTCCATCTGCGCATCACTTCCTGTGCGCCTTTGGCACATTTTTCTTAGAACACGCTCCATCTGCGCATCACTTCCTGTGCGCCTTTGGCACATTTTTCTTAGAACATGCTCCATCTGCGCATCACTTCCTGTGCGCCATACTGCGCGTCTTTCTGTGGGAAGTGGTCGTTGTGCGCATGCGCCTAGCGGTACTTGGCGCATGCGTGGAACGGGCATGGTGCTTACACTGGCTTTATGCTGACTAGTGACACTGCGGGGCAACCCGGCTTCTGACAAATCAGGTCATGAACTGCCAGGAAGCCAGGCTGCCCCACAGTGTCACTAGGCAGCGTAAAGACTGCTTCCCTGGCAATCAGAAAGTTGGGTGGCAGGTTATGACCCGCCGCCCAGCTTCCTGATTGGCCGGGAAGCCGGACCTAAGCTACCTCTTGATGCCAGTATTGGTACTCTGTATCTGCAAGCACCGATAAAAAAAATATCGGTACTCATAAGGTGCCCATACACTGCTCGATTCTCGTACGAGAATCGGGCAAAATCCCGCGATCGTACGAGAATCGAGCAGTGTGAACTAAGACGTGCGACCGTTTCTACTGTACGGTCGCACGTCTTTTGTCGAGCCAACATGTTCGAAAACCCGCCGAGAATCGTACGATTCTCGGCGGGTTTCTAGCCTGCTCGCCCGATAGCTGAGGAACGGGCCGGTGTGTGCACGCTGCCCGTTCTGCATTGCCGTCATCGGAAGCCTGGCGGGCTTTTGATGATCACAAGTACGATCTGCCCGTCCAAGGTGGGCAGATCGTACTGGCTTTCAAGAGGCATACGACCATCGCAAGACAAAAGTCTTGCGATGGTTGTAAGGTGTATAGGCACCTTTACTTGATACCAAAATAACAGTATTGTTGCATCCCTACTGGCATTCATGGAAGTTACGTCATCCTGGCCAGTCAAGATCTTGGGACAGGATTTCTGTTGGTCTGGTTTTTTAATAAAAAATGGGCATCCTCACAGTGCATGCAGACCCCCTTCTTCCCCTTCAAGTTGTTTAAAAGGGGACTAATTCAAAGCTTTCATGTATTAGGTATAGGAATTTTTAAAGGAAGGATACCACCAGAAAAGTGTTGCAAATGCTGTATTGCATCACCCCCACTATCTTTTGCAGTTTTTTAAATAGTGTAGAATAGTTATATAAATAGTTTTGGTGAACAAAAGCTGAAGGATGCAGGGAGATGTAGTATGCATCTATGCTCAAAACCTGTAGCTGTGCCATACACATTGGTACATAAGTACATAAATCTTTTTCCACCTGTCTCCTATAAGTCCTGAATCAACTTGCCTCCCGGAGACACACAAAGGAACAGCGTGGGGCATGCACTACTGATAACTATCCCTAGGTGGCAGCAAAACACAATGGACAATTCTCACAGGCGATCTATGACCAGACAACTACAACAAACCGATCGATGCTCTGATGTATTTAGAAGCTGTTAGGTCTGCATTTGTGGGAAAGCAAGGAATAGGCTCGGGCCTAGAGCACCAACATTTTAGAGGATCATGAAATGACTCTTGTTACACCTTTGCTCTATTTTTATTTTATCCTCCCGAAAACAAACATTTTTTATAAAATAAAATTATCCAATCTGTGCAGCCATAAATATCTGTGGTCTTAGGGATGGCACAGTAAAGGTGACCCAGAGGCTATATAATTGTACAATGCATGATTTTACCTTTACAGGGAAAAATAACAGGCAGAAAGGAAATTCATATCTTCTACTCCTCGACCATGATTTTACAAAACGATATGAAAAAGCATTTGAACTCACTTTTAAGACACAAAGAGACTCTATGGCAATAAAAGAAAAGAATTTGCACAAATGCAAATGTTTTTTTTAAGTTGCCAATAGAGAGTAGAATACCTCCCAAATTTCTGAGATGGGAAAGAGGGACACTTTATAGCATGAAGTATGTAGGCAGAGGACACACCTCTGTTACACCTCCGGTAACATGGGCCATGAGGATTAATGCACAAAGGAATGATTGGTTTTAATCACAAAATTTCTTTTTTAATCACTACATTATTTTAGCTATTCAAGATAACAAATCGAATATTTTAAGAGTTACATAAAAGTTTTAGTGTGACAAAGCTCATTTTATTGATGTTATATTTTTTTAAGAGATCTATACATAAGAAGAAAAAGAGGGATTTGGCAGCATCTGTTGACCAACTATAGAGAGAGGTGTCTTTCTGACGTCACACGCTCAAGAATAGACAAGTCTTTACTGTTGCCGGCCGGGTGCTGCAATTTTTAGCTGTGAGTTACTTATTATCGTATTCAAATAACATTTTTAATACTGCACCATGAGGTTACCTTTTTAATATGATGGAATATTGGTAATGAGCGTGGTGGAAGGAGCAAATTACGTAGGAGGAGGACGCTGACGCTTTCCTTGATTTTCCTAAAAACGCTTCCTTGGCTGTTATTAACAGTCAGACATTCTGGTGAGTGCCTAGTCACTGGGGAGTGTCTTTTGATTGCACGTATTGGAACACTGATTTGTTTGAGATTTAATTTGTTGCATTTGCACTTTATTGGACTTGGAGAAAGTTTTTTCTTTTTCACTTTTTTTCACGTAAAAAAGTCGTTCATATTTTCACCAATAAGGATTGGACTTTTGCTGTGGACTGATTGTTTGGATATTAACGTTTGGATTTATTATCTTTTACACACTTCACTGGTTCACAATAATTTATGTTTTGATTTGTTATAATACGGGATGTTATAGTTTTACACAATATTTTATTTACTTGTGGGGAATTTTTATATATTGCATATGCACATCATTGGAAGGTTTTTAGCGCTGTACAGTTTATTAAGTAAGGATACACTCTGATGGGAACAACTAATCATTAGTTGTCCCCATTAGAATTCCCCCTTACATTAAATGTCCCTATCAGAGTGCCCCTTACATTACTGGCCCCTATTAATTAAGTTACTAATACACTCTGATGGGGGACAACTAACATAATGGGACAATCTGATGGGGACAAATAATGTAAGGGAGCTGTGACGGACTGAACCGTCACTGGGATATATATATATATATATATATTTTCTTATATTGCATATGCACATCATTGGATGGTTTTTAGAGCTGTACAGTTTATTAAGGATTGATTGAGGCAATAGCATTTGTGTAGCAGCTTTTAACCTCGATTGACTGCCATTAGCGCAGATTAATTGACTACCATATTTTTTGAGTTTTGCCAAAGCTTACAAAACTCTGGGAAATTACGCACATATACTTTTAGCAGTTGGAGTTCTTTAGGTAAGCAGAGGTCGGGGGCCAAGCCACCAAACATTTGACTGCCGAGACCCTGATAGGCTCCTAGAAGTCCAAAAATATTTATGAGCCGAGGGGTAAAAAATCAGTATCATATAAAGGATGGGGTTACTCCACTTGCTACTAAATGAATTCATATTTTGCTTCTCATATTATTTCCAGGATCTGCAGGTAATATGAGAAAGAAAACCTATGTCAGACCTGTTTATCTTACAGTTATTATTGTTGCCTTTAGACTCTTTACATCCCAAGGGTATTTGAGGTGCTATTATTATAACTGGTGATAAAGATGTACGCAAACACAATTAAATATACAATCCTTTTATAAAATGATTGGAACTATCATCACATCCCTGTTTACTTAGATAAAGATCACTCTCCAATATATTTGAAGAAATGTACATTCATTATGTGTGACATTTATTAAAAGTACAGGATTTAATTTGACATTTATTAAGCCAAATTTAACAGGCTTCCTCTGTTTCACGTCACATTTATAAAACACAGAATGAATCAGTGTTCTTGCCTGGGAATGCATTTTTTCGGCAGCAATGCTCGAGCCTTTGCTTACCTATGTTGTGGCTGAGTGATAGCTCTACTTATCTATCAAGATGAATGGAGCTTGTCATTCATGCCGGAAAGCCAGTTACAATGCACAGGGAGCCGAGAACAAAGACCTGTGTCTTCAAAATGCAGCTCACTGCATTTGTGAACGAGCCCTTGTTCAGGGAGCCTAGTTTTCCGGCTTGTTCTTTTTCCCAAGCAAAGGAAACAAGTGCAAGTCTGAATGTCCCACTTAAGACCACAACTAAGCCTAAGCAACATTCAAACTTATTTGAACATATTGGCTATATTGAATGGACAGCAACGGGTGTGGCAACAGAAAAAAAAATGAAAAGTAGGTGCGCATAGACATGAAATGGCAGATGAAATATGCAATTAAATACCTCCCGACGTTCTGAGATCAGAAAGAGGGACACCTTTCAGCACCATGTATTTATGTAATGGATAAACTACTACCATATCCACGTTAGGCAGACCATTAAGAATGTATATGCCAAAAATGATTGGTTACACCCACAAATTGTTTCTTCTCACCATTACTTTCCCTTCATACTGGCTTTTTGAAATATTAAGCCAGATAACTAAGAGATAAGGTAAAGGTTATAGTGCAGAATAAAGAAAAAAAAAATAGGCACGTGTATACTTAACTTAACACTTTTGGTAGTTAAATAGAACCTTTCCACAGATATCTGTACATCACACCAAAAGGAGGAACAACAGAGGTGGAAAGATGAACAGAGGGTTTGAGAGATAGCTGGGAGGTATGAAATCACCAGTCCAATATTTTTTAAATTACCTAAGAACTCCAACCCATAAGTTTTATTCTTCCATTGAAGAACGGTCAACCAAGGTTGGTTGCAGGGATCATGGCATGTTTATAGACATAACATTGTTTCCCAGTTCAACCATAATCAGTGTGAGAATGTATCTCTCATTTGGGCACCTTTAGATAAGAGTGTGCTATAAAGACAAAGGTTTATTTATTTTTTATGATTTGTTGGGATATTTCTAATTACATCCTTGAAATTTAGTGATATGCAATGTCCAGTCAAGTCAGGTTGGTTCTGTATGCATGTTGTTTCTTTGCTTAAAAAGAAGAGCCGTGTACCAGAGTTGATTTACTTTATTACTGAATCAGGCAGAAAATGACAAACATTTAAAATTCCCTAAGCATCATTTCCAAAAAGGAGAGGACCAGCCCTTCTAGATTGCGGGGAGCATCATAAAACAATCTTTAAATTATATTAAAGGATTTTATTCATCCCCTGCAAAAATAAAGTCATCTACAGTTTCAGCTCTCAATAGTAAAGTTTAGTGCAAGAAGAAACAAAGCTTTAAACCACATGTTGTAGCTTGATAAAATGTATGTCCTCAACGACCACCCACCTTTCATTTTCTAAAGGTGCCTTTGAAGTACAGTGACATCATTGCGGCAAATGTGATGGCATCATCACACCAAATCTGTCCCTGAACTGAAAGGTACACCGGTGACTACATACAAATACAAATCCATAGTATACAATCATTATTTCCAAGTTTCACAATAGGACTTCTAATATTTAGAAAAGGCCTGCCACTAGCTGTATTCTTTTACTATTTTGACAATGTTTTATTTGATATCTGGAACATTAATGTGTACACGCATCCACCTTTCTGATGATTTACCTATGCTTGCTATCAGCAAGTAAGTGCAGTGCAAATTCTCACTGGAATTAGTCAATCCATTAACATCGTTCCATGCACACTTTACTGAGCCCTTTGTTCTGAGTCAGAGCACAGATTACGAGATATAGATTTTAAAATTAAATGTTCTAAAAAACAGGACAGAGGGAAGGAAATAATTAAATCCAGGTTTTATATAAGCCATATGCAGTGCAAATGAAAAGGAATGTTCTTCAAGAAGAGTGTCCATCAGCATGTTACTGTGCTGACCTGCTGCTTGCCTACAAAGTCAAAAATAAAGTCCATCTCATTGTGTCCAAGGTAGAGCTCTGGCAGCTCTTCAATTCTGTCCAGACCCAATTCTAGAGCCAATGATGTTAATGTATCTTCATCAATGAGGTCTGCATCTGTCACATTTAAGATGGGCATGTGCTGGTGATGACTAGGTGCCATTCTGTAGGTGAGCTGACCTTGTAAAAGTCCAGGATTCCCCATGGGTGGATATCCTTGGTATTGATTGTTGAGTTTCTGAAGTTGCATAGTGGCCATTAGTTGCTGTGTTCCCATATAAGACTGAGGTTGCCCAGGGTACATCGCTGATGACGTATGCTGGTGCATATTCATTCTTGTCCTCATATTTCCATCAGGATTGGTACCTCCATACTGCATTAATGGTGCTGCAAGTGTGTTTCGAATAGCATGAGGGGGAACTTGAGTCTGCATACTGTTCATGTTCATCCTATAGTTGGGATGTCCATTGTGTATGGCTGCCATCATCATCGGGTCTGCCATCCCTATTAATATGAGAAAATATCACAGTTTTTTAAACTGACAGTCATATATTCTTATACATAGTTAAAGTAGAATCCAAAACCTTTGTTTTAGGGAATAGGGAACAGTTAAATCCCCCATCAGTTTCTTTGCCCTCTCTTCTCACTTTCTATGGGCTCTACCGAAACGGAAGTGAAGGGAAATCTCCACCAAGTAGGGAAAATCCTCTCCTGGACAGTTACCACCCAAGCATATGTCCCCATTAAAAGATTTCACCTCTATTCTCATTCTGGTGAGAACTCAAACTTTTGGATTTTCCATCACTTTTAGACCCAGGGACAATGGCATCAGGCAAATAGAGAGAGAGAGAGAGAGAGAGAGAGAGAGAGAGAGAGAGAG
>NW_017306973.1:730447-746498 GCF_000935625.1 Nanorana parkeri
TCAGGCAAATAGAGAGAGAGAGAGAGAGAGTACATTTCTCTAGTAGAGACAAAGACCACTCCAAAAAACTGTCATGGGTTCTAATCCATCAGCAATATATACACAACAACAAAAATGAATTACAGTATTGATTTACAGTCAACGTTGAAAGAAGTGGGACAGTAAAACTGTTGAGGGTTTGGTGTTAACAAGAGGTCCTTATAATATATAAACTTTTCGTCATGTACCTTATTTCAAATAGAAAATAAAGTTAAACTTTTTGCATACCAGTTTAAAGCTGAACTCCAGCCTTACCCTACATCTTGTACAGTTGTACAGGTTCCCTTCCTGTACTGAAAGTGATGGGGAATCTCTCGATTGGTGACAGAGACATTCATTAACACATTTTATTGCAGAGGAGAGAACAGTTAGAACCTTTGTCTAGGTTTATTTCTGTCTGCACCTTCTTGCCTTGGTGAATCATATTCCCTCATGGTGCCAAGGGGACAGGAAATAGGGGTAAATCTTCCCAAATCAGTCACCGATAGTAATACAACCCTGTCAGAAGTTCCAACCCTTTCTCACTCTATTCAAAACTATAGAAGAAAAAAAAAACTTGCGTTCAGAGCTGGATTGAAAAAACGTTACTGAAAAAGTACTGAATTTATGTTATTATATAGAATATAAGAAGTGTTGAATAAGCTCACTCCAGTGTTTATCTCACTTCAGGGCTACTGTAAAACTAGCTATACTCAGATTTTATTTTTGGCATGTTTGTATGTAAACGAGAACATGTAACAAATATAAAGCAGATGTTATTCCAATGTGGCTGCAAAAGTGGAAATGCACTTTAAGAGCTGAGTGCATTTCAGGCTAATGAACAGGTATTTGTCTGTACTTGCAGCATCTGTAAGGGGATAAAGCATGTGTTTCAGAGATATACTGCATATGCTAGAGTCAAAACACCAGTATACATTGTAATATTAAAATGAAATGTTAGTACTGTAAGTTACTGACTTTTTTTTACCAATTCTGAAATCAATTTAATGTTGTTCTTTTAAGCAATGTCCAGTTGTTTGTTTGTTTTTTAAACACTGGATATGGTGTATAATGGTTAGAACCTTGGTCTAGATTTTCTAATACTGTGAACAATTTTTATTTCTTGTGACTAACTGGGGATGTCTATAAATATAACTGCTCTAGAAATTCTGCACATGTGACCGGCTCTGTGTTTTTTCCCCAGAAATACCCAGCACAAGTTTTAATGAAGTTACTGGAGTATCCTGTTTTTTTTAACCTCTCAACAAAGTAAAGTTTTTACTTTAGGGCCAAGTGCAAACAAGTGTCAAAACAGATATCTATTTAGTGGGTATTCCTGGCACACTGGATGTCCCTGGGTGCACAATGCAAAAGATGTGTACTTAGACTGGTGTCTTAATACACACAAGTATTTTGAGAAGTGGGTTTTGCTGCAGTATTTCACATGATTCATATTATGTGGCTGCTTTTGTTGTGGTTTCCATTTACTAGAACTGTAGCCACCCCCAACTTGGTGAGCGTGGGACTTCAGGGAGATGCTGCAGTACATCCAAATCCAGTGCTCATGTGTACAAGACCAATATTTACAGAATCTTACTAATAATACACCCCACACCTACATAACCACAACATCTAACACAGAAGATTTGTTCCTATGTGGAGCTTACTATCTGCCTATTGTGTTGCTACTCTCCTGGAAACCAGTTCCCAGCACATAAATGGATGGTAACATGGAGGGATAGGTTCAGCCAGAGAAGCCCTCATAAAAAACCTTCGGTGTCAGCTCTGTGTTTTCATTTTTATGTTTATATGCACAGTTCCCAACTGTCACTGATTTGGACGGACTGTCCCTCTTTTGGAACCAAATCCCTCTTTCCTCCTCAGTTGTCCCTCTTTTTGGTCTGATATATAGATATCTATAAAAAGGTTCTGTCTTAAGCTGGCCATACACTATACAAATCTTACAGTCTAAGGTCCCTGACAAAGTTCCACAAGTACTGTCAGTTTAGGGTTAATTTGTATAGAAGCTGTTTAGTGTGCAATAAGTAGTTGGAGCACCTGAATAAGCCCTTGCAAACATGGAATTAACCTACACATTCCATACATGTACTGTCCTGGGTCATTGAAGGACCCAGTGCTGCAACACAAGACTGCTAACACTTAAGTAGGGTATAGACTGGTAGATTTTCAAATGAACCTTCGTATCAAAAATCTTGTTGGAATGTTTGATAATATCATCAGACACTTGATGAACACCGTTCAAAATTTGGTTTGATTTTCGTTTTGATTTAACATTCGATTTTGAATGATTGGAGTTTCCTGAACAAAAACCACATTCACTGTTTGATAACTTTTCTCATAATTCTAACATGTTCCTCCAACGTTATGAGCTACTGCAGTGGAAATGTATCATCAAATTGACCCCATCAACTATTAGAAAGTCGAACGAACATTCCAAAATCGATTCTAACCATGTATACCCTACTTTAGCTATTAAGCGGCTCTTTATGGATTAGATATCTCTCCCTGCACTCCAAGATGTTCTACCAGAACTCCTTATATTAATGTCACCCTTAGTTTATGTTTTCCTTTTCTTCTTGTGAAATATGGACAGCGGTATCTTGAATCTAATCTTATCAGAAAGCTGTAGTGATGGAGGTTGTCATTGCTAACCTCCTCTTCCAAAAATAATAGCTGCCTGGATCTCATACTGATCCAATAGATTTAATACTTTCAGAGTACTGAACAAGTATGCACATTCTAAATTGTTCCTGATCTCCATACGGGAATGTACTCGGAAAATACTCAAGCTATGTGACCAGCATGACATATAGGCATCTAGTATTTTCAGAAAGGGTGGTCAGTGCTGGCAGCTTCTGCGCACAGGGTTACTTTAAAACAGGGGTGCCCACAATTTTTTGTGTTAAGATCTACTTTTCAAATGACGAGCTAGATGAGATCTACCAACGAAAAAAAACCCTCCCTCGCTCTCTCTCTCCTGGCTGTCTGTCCTCTCTCTCCTGGCTGTCTCTCCTTGCTCTTTCCCCGGGCTGTCTCTCCTCTCTCTCTTTCCTGTCTGTCTCTCCCCGCTTTCTCTCCTAGCTCACCTTGCTGTATTTTGCAAACAGTGCAGTGCAACAGGCTGGGTAAAGTAATATTCTTTGATGTAATACATAGCACTTCAACCACCAGTATCCACCACCAGTATCTACCAGAAAGGTGTCAGGGAGCTTGGCTCAGCAGATTCAGGCTAATAGGTAATCATATGTACACAGATTAATAAATATACCAAAATGGAATAAAGGGGCCGCCATTCACACCCTTCGTGATCTACCAGCATCAGCTTTGAGAGCTAATGGTAGATCACGATCTACCTAATGGGCACCCCTGCTTTGAAGTGTCACTAAACCCAATACCAAAAAAAATAATTACATATTCGTTACTGCCTTTAATGTCATCTGTTTATCTTTACCCCCAGGGTTGGCTAGTAGATCCAGAAAATATCACGTTATAAAAAGGTGTCATCCAACTTCTGTTATGAGGGTGGCTACCTTCAGTCTACATGGCCCAGCTGTATGTGCTAATGTAGCCACCATCCTTTGCTCTCTCCTTAGAAGGTCTACATTCTAACATTTCCATGCATTCTGCACATAAATGCACTGGAAACCTAATATTCATACTATCTCTGACCACAGAGCACCACCTACATTTTTTGCTGGTCCTCAGCGGATAACAATTGTGGGGGTGGTACTAGTATTAATGAATGAAAATAACAACGCATGCTCATTATCATAGGCAGGCACAATGCTTTTTGGGATGTGTAGTGCAAGTAAAGCAGTGCATATGACCGAAATATATGTCCACTGAAAACGTAAGTGAAAAGAAAACGGACGCTGCGGATAGCGCGGGGAGAAAGCAATAAAGAAAAAAAGGTTTCTAAACATTTCTAGCAGGTTCATACAAATTGCTGCTGCTAGGCACATTGTGCTGGATTACGTTATTTTTAGGGTTTAGTTTAGATGTTGCTTTTTAAAAATCATTTTCACTATTTAGATGCAAATTCAGAAATTGTTCAACATTTTATACTTGCCAAGATATTCTTTTCAGGGTCACCTTTTACAGAGAAACATGTCTATTTTTGAACATCCCTCCTACATGGCACTGTTTATATCTGCCTTTGTTCTCACCTCCCACATCGCCCTTAGAATAGCTATCTAGACGATATAAAAATCTCGACACTCTCAGTGAATAACAACCATGTGAGATCAGTTAGTGTCATTCCATGAAAAAGTCTGATTATGTGATGTTTAAAAGCAGCGGTAGAAGTAGATCTAAAGCCAAAACATGTTTTTTTCCCCCCGTTTTAGATCAAGTAAGGAATAGTTGAACTACCCTTTAAAGTTTATTTATTCTTCTTGCTGTCTGGGCCCCTTTGGGAGATTCTCCTTCACTTCCTGTTTTGAGACACAGCAGGAAGTGAGAGGAGATCTCCCCAAACGAAATCTTTGCTTAGTTGTCACCTGAACAAATGCCCCCATTGGAATATTTCCCTTCTAATTCTGTTCCAGTGACAACTCGAGATTTTAGATTTTCAGACAGTCACAATTGTTATCAGGACAATAGAGAGGATGGTGGTCTAAGAACCTGTGAGTCTTCACACACAAAACAGCGTACAAGTGACAAGCCGAGAGTATATCCTTCTGTCGTACTCAGAAAATCAAAACGAGCATTTAACCCTTGCAGTACAGGAGTAGCCCCACTGCCAAGGTTATGTTTTCTTCTGCCCGAAGTTCTTTTTTAACTTAAGCAGGCGTTCTGTGATTGGACAAGGGGAGATCGTGAGTTTCCTCTACCTCTCCCCCCATCCGATCACAATCTGTGAAAATACAAAACGTTTTGTGAATGGAGGTGGAGTGCGAATGACACACTATCATCCCTTAGTGCACTGTATATGAGCCGGAACTGTACGTTTTACGCTTTACTGAACAAACTAAAGAGAAGCTGATTGGTTACTATAGGCGACTGCTCCAGATTCTGTCTTCTCTGATTTTAATAAAGCCCGCTTTATGAGTTTTACATAATGCAGCAGCATTTCCAAAACTGGGGCATCCATCATTAGAGGATACAAAGCAAATATTTGCTGGAATTCTGCTTTAAAAATAAATAAGTAAATAAAATGTGTGTGACACCAACAAAAATTCTTCCAAATGTATTTGAGAATCCAAATTTAACATGAATAAACTATACAAAGTCAGTGGGGGGAATTAATTAAAACCGGAGCAGACAGAAATTAGAGCAGTTGCCCAACCAATCAGCTTCTCTTTTTAGTTTGTTCAGTTAAGATTTGAAAATGAAAGAAGCTGACTGGTTGCTATGGGCAACTGTTCCAGTTTCTTTCAGCTCCAAATTTGGTAAATTCCCCTCAATGTGCGTTTAGCCAACATTACTCTACAGCAGGGGTGGGGAACCTCCGGCCCTCCAGCTGTGGTGAAATTTCAAATCCCATGATGCATCTGTTTCTGGGAGTCATACCTGTGGCTGTGAGAATCTTGCAATGTCTCATGGGATTTGTAGTGTTACCACAGTTGCAGGGCCAGGGGTTACCCACCCCTGCTCTTACAGGGATGCCGTTTTTCATAAAACATCAAAGATAAGAGCACGATCATCTTTAGCAATGTATCTAACTCTGGACACCCATGTGTGTGGGCAGCCCTGTGGAAATCACTCAACAAAAGTTGCCTTTTCAACGACTTTTGTTGAAGGAGCTAGGTGGAAAATTATTGGCTGCACAGTGCCTGCACCCAATCAGATGCAGGCACTGTTCGGGTATTCAGCAGCCGCAGGACCTGGCAGCGTGGATTCCTCTATCCATACTGTTTAGCATTGATGGGGTAATCTAATGAGTTCTCACATTCAGTCTGGGGGACTAAAAGAGAGAAACTGACCAATTTGTGGCTAGCCTATCACAGAGCAGTAGTAGACAAACTGAAAAATACTACCTTCAAATTTATCCTGGGAAAGAAAACTTAATTTCATAGATAGAATTACAAGTTTTCCAAAATGTTACTATTTTAGTTATATATAGTTTTGGGGGGAGTCCTTTCGTAAACGACGTAGGAAAATGCGGAATATATATAAAAAATAGAACGTAAGAAAACACTTTTGTTGAATGAAATTTGAATTTTGCAAGGCTCACTACAATGGACGTAGAGCGGAAAAGGAGTGAAGTGCAGCGCCCATAGGAAGCTTTTCTTGTACTAAAAGAATTCTGATTGGTCGCTCCTGGTTACTGCATTTTGCACTGATTATAAAAAAGAAGAAGAAGCCATCTCTAGCAGAACCCACGGCCCATTAGCTTGTGAAGGCTGCCAGTGACATCTGGCTTTGAAGGAGTTAATGGCATACTTACTGATCCTATGTTGTGACACAGCTTTTGCCCTACATAATAAAGGGATTTGCTGTTCAGGGTTAAACAAAGCTGCACTTCCCAGCTTTACTGCTGAGACAGGAACAAATAACTGGCCATAGGCTCAATGCACAAAGCAGAAACACCAGGAGAAGGATTCTTATATATTTTTTTGGTAGATAATGACAGTTATTTTCAGTCCAATGAGATTTGAAAATGACAGTGACATGGCTTAAACTAAAGATCATTATCATTGTGGAACGCTTTGTGAACTGAGCCTTATAGGAGATGTGCACCACCATCCGCGCAAAGAAAAGAGTGATCTTTTTAACTGTATCAAACGCAATTTCCAGTGGTGAAGCTACACCAGGCTTTGCAGAGAAGTGTGTGTGTGTGTGTGTGTGTGTGTGTGCATTTCACACCATGGTGAGCTGCAATGCTGTATCACATGGGATTTAAATGAAAACAAAGACGTTAAACAGCAGTTTAACCCTTACAGGGCTTGCCAACATCAAACCTACACGGTTAAAGCCTTGCGATCACACAGGCTCTTACCAATGCCTATTAACACAGTAGCGCTACAAAATAAACAAAACAACTCTTATTTTTAAAGCTAGTCCATCTTTACAGCTCAGTCATTCATTCATAGCCAATAAAAAAACAAAACCTATACCTAAATCAACAAACATACAGCAATACCCACCAGCAATCAATGGCTCGGTTGATTTGTCTTGCTTGTCTTGTCTCTGTACTGTCAGGGCGTACAGCAAAGCATCCAGAATTTCAGAAGGAAACAATCCACCCGAGTCCTTACAACAGCGAATGTGTCTGAATAGGAATCTATAGAAAGAGAATGTAGGGAGGAGGTGGCTTTGTAGTCCCTCCTGTCACTCCCTATTGGTTGGCATGGAGCCACACAGATGTCTAAACGTGTGTGTGTGTGTGTGTGTGTGTGTGTGTGTGTGTGTGTTGGTGTGTGTGTAGATGTGATCAACTGCTGCTTTTCAAAGGGTTGGGACACTGACACATAAAGCTCACTACTTTACTAAGCAATAACAATTGATATTTTCCATAACAGCCATTCGTTTCAGCAACGAGAACTAAAAGTAATAGTCACATGGCTAAAAATAGCAATCATTATTTCTAATTTATTGCTAAGAGAATTGAAACCGTAAATAACAGTCAAAGATGAACTGTTTGACTTAGCGTCTGATATGTTTTTCTGCATTATGCATGATGAGTAATATTTAAAAGTGAAATAAAGCCAAATCTTTTTTTTTCTGGCTTTACCTATCTTTTGGGTCACAGGATTACATTTACTAATGTACTCCTGTGACCCAAAGCCAACATATAGCAGACTACTGCCCTACAGAAGTGAGTAAATGGTAGTTTATGGTGTTTCCATTGAAGCAAACATGTTACTTTGCTTAATATGTGCAAAGTACAAATATGCTTTAAAGAATTTGTAATTGAATGACCCGGGTTTTCTCCCAAACCTCCCTTTTTGCTTCAAAAGCATGTTCCAGCATTATTGTTTTCTTTTAACTTGTTCCTGTAGCAAGAAACAGCTTTTACCTTTCCCAATGACATCATCACCATGCTTCCAAAATAAGAAAAACTGCTCCCAGAGTGATGTCTCCCAAGAGCTAGTTCCCTACACACAGTGTGTGAGTCGGGGCACGTTTACACCAAATTCGGACCTAAAAACGTAGGTCAACAGAGGTCCGTTGACTTGCAATTTCAACCTCCATTGACTTCTGTTGCGGTCTGTTCCATTCCATTGCACTTCTTTTAATTACTTTGATTAACATGTCCTGAGCGGACAAACATCTATGTTTTTTGTTTTGTTTTTTACTTCCATTCCCTTGTGTTGCAATTACATCTGTTTTTGTTGTGTTACATTATGCTTTGCTGTGTTGAAAAAAAGTAGAGCATGCTCTACTTTTTTTTTCAGCGTACTTCAACACAACGGAATGAAGCGGTGTAAACTGGTCCTATTCACACCCATACATTTTTTGGGTTACTTTTCCTTGGCATCCATGGAAGAATGGATATCAACAGATGCGGTGTGAATGAGGCAGCAGAAATTGTTTGGCAGATAAATAAATCAATGTATGCATATGGAGAGGGACAGAGTGGGGTGGGGATAGGTGAATTTCTGTAGTCCAGCAAGCAGGGCTAGCTATGCTGATTAGGACTCCATTGCAGCAAAGGCACTGTTGTCAGCCCAAACTGATAGTTAGGAGCAGACTGGATTTCTGGCAGATCTACATGTATTTTTCTGTGATTGCAGCATTTTTAAAAGGGATACAAAGTGGGGAAATGTGCATATATTGGAGATGGACAATTTTTTTTCCCCCAGACATATACTTTAAGTCGCGTGTCAAAAACGAATCCGGCCCACCAGGCCACTTCATGTGGCCCTGCACCATATGCGCACAGAAAAGTGTGATCTTTGTAACTGTATCAAACACAGGAGGTCCCCAGCAAGGTCCCGGCAGCCTTCTTGTGAATCGCGGCGCCTGTTTACAGTGGCGGCTGAAAATCTCTTCTCCTTACTGTGGATCCTTGCCGCCCACACCTGCTGAGACCAACCCGGGACCCCTGGGGAGACCGCACATTTATGCTCATGTGGCACATTTTACACGCATGAGAACGTGCACACATGAAGATGCACGTTTTGACTGGCAGCTCAAGAACCATTGAGGTCAATGGACGAACGCGTGTACAAATGCGCAAAAACGCACACGTAAATGTGCAACATACTTCTGTCACGCGTTTCCTGGCATTTCCATTGAAGTCTATGGGGGAAAAACAAGCTTGTAACTGCCAAAAAAAGCTCATATACTTTTTCTGAGTTTGGCATTTTGCTGTTCAGGTGTGAACAGGGGCCATTGAGAATCATAGGATTGCTTGTGTTGGGCGTTTAAAAGCGCTTTTTCTACTTCTCAAAAACACCTGGGTGTGAGCCAGGCCTTATTAGCTACTCATGTAAAGAAAGAAAGCTGCTAATGATCATGGCAGACCAGCATTTTGCAGATGTATGAACAAGTGTTGTAGCCATCTACATCAACAACTCTGCAGCTATCAACAAATGACCAGAGAGAATCAGCAGAGATTTGTAGCTACTACAAAGTTTCTGGCGTAACATGACTTTAATGCTATTTTTATTGAGCTTTTCTCTAAGGACTGAATGTTCTTCACAAATGAAAAAACAGCAGTTACTCAGGAATGACAGCAGTAATATTATTTCATGTCAGGTTCCCTTTAAGTGATGGCTGACATCTGAAGGCCGTTGTTACCCACGAATTCTGAGACATTTTTATGTGTGCCTCTTGCTTGACAAATGTTCCTTTTTTTAATCTTAACCAGCCTTGCTCTCTCATTGTTTAGGTAACATTGTGAGTAAACTGATTATTCTGTCTGTTAATCTAAATACAATAGAAGGCTCAATTTACAAAACTTTAAGGCCCCTTTCAGACGTGCAGTCTGGTCAGATCCGCCTGTCAGTTTTTCAGGTCGATCTGATCATAAGCCCAGGGCAGCCGGACCTAAATGGATGTGCATCTGTTTACATACATTTACCGCTGACTCCAGCCAAGTCTGAAAAAACAAACAGAACAGAGTTCCATTTTGGTGGACCTGATGATGACGGATCAGAGGTATTGGATAAATGGACACATGCCCGTTTACATCTGATTCCCCATAGACCTAACATGGGTCCAGTAAGTTCAGTTTTTCCCTTCATCGAAAAAACTGAATGGACACGGATGCTCTGATTGGAACTGGGAAGGGCGTGTGTGAAAGGGGCCTTGCACACGTATAAGTATCTTTATTTGTTAACTATGTGACTCTATTTTTCAAAGCACATTGGTTCCAAGTAAACTGTCAATTTTTTTTAAAATAATTATCCTTGTCCTGGTGGGTTAGTTTTGTGATTTAAGGCTATAAAATGTTACTCTGTATGAAGAACAAGCATGCATTAGAATATACACTATGTTGCCAAAAGTATTGGGACACCTCTCCAAATCATTGGATTCAGGTGTTCCGTGAAGTTTCTTTGCTACTAAATATTCCACGGTCAACTGTTAGTGGTATTATAACAAAGTGGAAGCAACTGGGAACAACAGCAACTCAGCCACAAAGTGGTAGGCCACGTAAAATGACAGAGTGGGGTCAGCGCATGCTGAAGCGCATAGTGCACAGAAGTCACCAACTGTCTGCAGAGTCAATAGCTACAGACCTCCAAACTTCATGTGGCCTTCAGATTGGCACACCAACAGTGTGTATAGAGCTTCATGAAATGGGTTTCCATGGCCGAGCAGCTGCATTCAAGCCTTACATGACCAAGTGCAATGCAAAGTGTCAGATGCAGTGGTGTAAAGCACTCCGCCGCTGGACTCTAGAGAGGTGGAGATGTGTTCTCTGGAGTGACGAATCACGCTTCCCTGTTTGGCAATCCGATGGACGTGTCTGGTTTTGGCGGTTGCCAGGACAACGGTACTTGGCTGACTGTATTGTGCCAAGTGTAAAGTTTTGTGGAGGGGGGATTATGGTGTGGGTTTGTTTTTCAGGGGTTGGGCTTGGCCCCTTAGTTCCAGTAAAAGGAACTCTTAAGGCATCAGCATACCAAGACATTTTGGACAATTTCATGCTCCCAACTTTGTGGGAGCAGTTTGAGGATGGCCCCTTCCTGTTCCAACATGACTGCGCACCAGTGCAGAAAGCAAGGTCCATAAAGACATGTATGAGCGAGTTTGGTGTGGAGGAACTTGACTGGCCTGCACAGAGTCCTGACCTCAACCTGATAGAACACCTTTTGGATGAATTACAGCGGAGAGTGCGAGCCAGACCTTCTCATCCAACATCAGTACCTGACCACACAAATGTGCTTCTGGAAGAATGGTCAAACATTCTCATAGACACACTCCTACACCTTGTGGGCATCCTTCCCAGAAGAGTTTAAGCTGTTATAGCTGCAAAGGGTGGGCCAACTCAATATTGAACCCAACTTACTAAGACTGGGATGCCATTAGAGTTCATGTGCGTGTAAAGGCAGGCATCTCAATACTTCTGGGAATATAATGTATAACCTAAAGCTTGCCATATACCAGTAGAATTTCACTCAAAGCATTCTATGATTTTCTTGTAGTTCATGGGGTCAAATCAACGAGTGATGAAAAGAACTAGGTAGTGGGATGGAATTTTCTCTCTCGTATGAATGAAATATTTAAAGTGAATGCAGTTTTCGTTCGAGAAACTCCATTTCATTTCCCAAATCGAATGTTAAAATCAAAACAAATTTCAACGACATTCCACAAGTCTCTCATGGCATTACCAAATATTTCGATGAGATTTTTCATGTAAATGTTCATTACGAAAATCTACCGGTGTTTAAAGTGGCACCTAACTGAGGAGTTACATCTTAAAAATACACTCAAGTACCATAACTATTAACAAAAATGTATCTTATTTGTGTATCACTCAGCTGTAGATCCACAAATCTCTGAATTGGTGCTGACACTGTCCTTCCTTCTGGAGCGGTGGCTTCTTTACAACACACAGGGACCATGGAGAACAAATGTAGCCACCCTCCAGAAGGAAAGACAGTGTTCCCACCAATTCAGAGAAGATTTGAGGATCTACAGCAGAGTGATACACTTTAAGTGTACATGCAGAGCAATTATATAATTGTCTCCCTCACTAGTGCAAGAACTATGCATAAGGAGTGCACGAAGAGTTTAAATGCTTCATTCCAAATGCTCCTTAACATCCAGTGCCATGTTTACAAACCATAAATCGTTTACATTCCAAAAGAGGAATGTACTGTATGTGCTGATCCTTATTAATTACAGCTCTTATCTGATTCATCTGCACTTGCATGTTTATATGCGTTTATATTTGGTGCTAGGCATTGTAGACTGCATGGTGAAGACAAAGCAATAGTCTTTTCAGCTACAAAAAGCAAACAGCAAAGCCAGGACTACAGTGGGCTGTGAGATTGTTATTTTATTTATAAAGCAGGCCTCTCCCATTTCATTGCTCTCATGAATATACATAATAGACAGCATTGTTAGCCTTGTTAAAGCCTGTCTCCAGGGCAATTTTAAAAAACTTCCTTTGCAGTGGTGCTACCTCTGCACAGAAAAGGGTTAACTGTTAGTTTATGTCTAGGGAGCTGTGTAAAGGTCTTTTACTTACCTGATCCCCGCTCCCCTGGCAGTCGCCGCTCACCTCTGCCCCCTCCGCTCCGACTTTTGAAATGTCCCTTGGCATCCTCATATTGGCCCTGCATTGTACAGGTTGATGTCAGCGGACCTCCGACCACCGGAACGTAGAAGGAGGAGGCTACGGGTGCCAGTCTTGGAGCCTGTGGGAGCGGGGATCAGGTAAGTAATAGTACTTTACACAGCTACCCTAGACATAAACCAACAGTTAACCCTTTCTGTGCAGGGTTAGCTCCAATAGAAGGCGATTTTATTTCTTGGAGATGGGCTTTAAATAAGGCAACACAAAAATCTACAATGGTTCACAAACTGCTGTAACCCTTAGCATGTCATCAGATTCACTTTACTGTATCCAGATCAGTGAATGATTCATTTGTCTGGATATACAACTGGTAACAGACCTTTGTACACTGTTTATTTACTTTATTGATTTAGCCTTTGAATGTGTCCACAGCCATTCTTGAATCTTGCAAATTCTTTACTGGTTTACTAAAGAATCAACATGTAATATCTAAGATCTAAACAGTGGTAGAGAGTATAAGAAAGCTGGTACCAGTGGAATTTTTCACCCATAAGTGTATCTAGCCACATTTGTGTTTCATTTTAGTGTGGAAGTGTCAAAAACCCTGTTGAAGCCTCTAATGCTGTCTTTGACCCTACTCCGAGGCTTTATCCTCACTTTCTGTCCTGGTAAACAATCCCACTGAGAACTTGAACGAAAATGCAAACTGTTACAGTTGTCACCAGGACAAGAGGTGAGGTGAAATCATTCAAGGTGACACCTCTTTTGGCAACAACTTTCTCAAGCTCAAGCTACAATTGGCTATAGATAAGGCCTCAAAAATAAAGCTGTGAAACAAAAGATAAATATTTTTCTCTGCCCAGCTTGCGATTCTTCTCAATGATGTTTCCAAGACATACAAAAGAGAATTGCTTAGGGTGACACTAGCAGTAGGTCTGTATTTACCATATAGACAACCTGTGCAAATTACTATGGTAGCTTTCTTTAGGAGGAGACATACATGCTTTTGGGTAAGAAACAACAGGCTACTGAACCAATTCATTTTCATTCCACATTGCATAATCTCTCAAGACAGCAATTTTGTCTGGCTATTTCCCTAATGATTTTGAGGACCAGAGTAATATGGAAGTGCTATAAAGTCCTTATCAAGAGCTATGTATTTTATATTCTGCCCATACAGCTTCCCATATGGACTCTCCAGAACACTACTAATCTAAATAATAGTAGTAAATCCACATCACTCAACTGACTTCACTAAATGAAATGTAATTGATTGCTGGGCTAGCATTTTCACAGATATGGCTTAACGAGTGCTTCAAACTTACAGTGCTGACACTCATTAGTGCATGCATAACAGCCTCCATTCACCTCTATAAACCCTGGAGCAGCACTGTAGCAGATGTCATCAGATGTGTGCTGCCCAGAGGTATATCACTGTGCCCCATAAGCATAAACTGAGCACCATTGACAACAACCAAGGAAAACTATAAAAGATAGGCGCTAGCTGTAATTTTTTTTTTTTTTTTTTAGGAGCATAGGCTAAAAAAAACACACACACACACAAATAAGTAATAAATTGCAGATTACCAGTCCATAGATGTAGTGGCTGCATGTGTTTTCTTTTTTAGGCTAAGAATGTTTTCAGCAACTACTACAGAAAATACCTTTTGATATTGCCAAAAATGCAGTGCCCTTTACCTTCATGTGAGGTGAACTGGAAGCTCAAAACTATCCTATGTTCATCTTGTCAAGTACTAATCCCATCAGCCTACATGTAAGGGAAATGAACAAAGACAGATATGCTTGAAGTTCAACTTGGGTGACAACCATGGCTCCTTCCATAGATACAGTGAAGAGAGTGGAGCCACTCGGGGATAAGAAGGGTTACATAGTTACATAGTATTTGAGGTTGAATAAAGACATATGTCCATCAAGTCCAAGGGTGTTCACAGGATAACTAGGTGACCAGGAGTTTTTTTTTTTTTGGTTTAGAAACGCTTTAACAGTATTGAACCATGAGGTCTATTGCAAATGTACTAATGCATGTCAGTGCTGTATAACTGAGGAAGACATCAAGCTGTGAACATATAGCTCAGTTTTTCAGAGTTTGTTTCAGAGTCTAACTTGCAATGTACAATATATGTAAAAATTAAAATTTTCAGAATCCCTTGGCGCTTGACAAACATGACACCTAATATATAGGTGCTGTGCTGTGCCTTATCATGGCGTGATAAGGGATAGAGGTCACCAAGGGTTCTCACCAATAAAGGTTGAGGGGCTCCAGGATGTGCGTTTCATATAGAGAAAAATGGTTTTCAATTTTCTTCAGGATTGGTAAACCCTGTTTAGGTTCCTGGATCCCAAAGGATTTGTAGAGAATCGGATGAGATGAATCCTCCAACCCTGGGCCCCGGGACACAGCACCCTTTGATTGTGTGGACTAGTGTTCAGGATTACACCTGGGAGACACAGGAGGTCTCAACCTAAGGGGCCAGGAGGGCTCTACTCAGGAGTTAGGGTGGGAGCCAGTGCAGTTGAGAACGACTAGAGATGGTACATGTGTGCACCAAGTTGTGTTTGAGTACTGTCTGGAGGAGAAACAGACCTTGCCCGGAAGTGTGAGGCCATAGCAGTGACACTGTAAGTGAATGCAAGAAGGCTGAACAATGAATTTATGACTTGTGGCAGAGAGGTGCTGGACAACCCCTGTGAGGGTAACCTTTTATGCGACCTGAACTTTATTTTAATGAGAGAGGGTATGGAAAACTACAAAATCAAAACTTGTGTGGTAGTTGCCCTTGCCCCCTGAAAGCTCTTACCATTTGAAGCTAGCTTTTATTAAATAAATATACTGTGCATATATTTTTTATATATATATATATTGTAATGTTAGGGGAATCCAGCAGGATCGCAGGACACAGGCTTTGCAAATAAAGTAAAGTTTATTAACTTAAATAGCTTCACAGCAGCAAAATAACAAAACAGTTCATCTTCACTGACCAGCTGGCCAACTCAAACAGCAACTCTTCAGTACAACACAAAAGAACAGTCTCACCAAGACTTTAAGCGATTTATGAAATTACTTTACCATGTTAAAGCTTATATGAGATTTTAGTATTTGGGTTTATATTTACTTTAGCGGTGTGTGGCTGGAAAAAATCATTGCTAAGTTAATGCTGTATTTTTGCCATGTGTTACACAATTGTAAATCCCTGATTGTATCTCGGATATAGCCTACTGCAGGCAGAGTAAATGTGTTATCCAAGCATCACACTATGACGAAAGGGCACAAGCTGCTTTTTTTCAGCAAAGCTATTGTCCTTTCAGAGGTGTGAAGGGAGAAGCAGCAATATCCCACTCCTGCTGGGCACCCTTTGA
>NW_017306973.1:746522-755191 GCF_000935625.1 Nanorana parkeri
CGACTTGACAGACATCCAGACATCCTCTGCGATGGCAACATTGCCCTGTATTGAGTGAATAAACTAATTTCACTATGATGTTGCCTCATTCTTTGTTCTACGAAAACCGTTACAAACAAATGTTTCTTAATGACAACAATCACTGAATTGCTTAAAAAAAAAGAAAAGGTACCATCGCAATGGAAGGTTTCTGACACTTTAGAGCCTAGGGTGACAAAGTGGAAGAGCAAAGGATTAGAGCCCAAGGCAGCATACTGTTCTATGTAACGTTTATGTTTATTATGTAATGTTTTCCAGAGTAATGGGCCTGTTTTTCTAAAAAAAAAGAAAGATTAGAGATGACCATTAGGGTACCCTGGGATCACAGGGTACATGGGTGTTTGCATGCATAGCAATTGTGCTTTGCTGTGTGCATGAAGCATCTGCTCCTGTAAGGTGCACTACAGCATGGGCATGCACACATTTTTCCAAAAAATTAATTGAACAAAAAAAAAATACTAACATAACTGTCCTGCACATATATGCTAAGCTAAGCAGTAAGAAAAAAAAACGTAATATCCTGGGAACCGTGTCAAAGAGAGGACTAGAGACTAGACATGTAAAATGGGAGCTCTGCTCTGCTTGATCTCTTTGTTCTTTCCCACGACCATGGACAACTCTGACGCCTGCAATGATTTCCTTGGCCACCTGCAAAGATGTGGGTATGACTAAAGGCAAGCATTCTGTCAGCATTCCCTGCTTGATCATGACCATGCAATCCAACGCAGCACCTGGAAAGGCCGTAGCCACTAATTTCAGCATGGCGATGCAAACAGACCACCACACAGTACCTCAGCCTAACTTACAGACTATTATGTCTGCGATTACGACTTGCCAGTCAGCCCCAAAATCCAAAATAGACCACCTGCAGACAGACATAGGACTCATCAATAAAATTAGATCCTGCACCTCTAGCACCAAAGACCTGTAGGCACTGTGCAACACACCTCCAGGGATCCTGTTATCTCAATACAAACCCTCATGACCAAAGTTAAAGCCCTGCAATTGAGGGCAGAAGACTCTGAGAATCACATCACAGAATCAGTGTGGAGACACATCTCCAGATAATAAAGGTATTAGTTTGAAAAAACAGTGGATAGTGAACCACTATCGTGCCACATACTCCAATCATGCTAGAGGAGTAAACATTCTAATGCACTTTATAATAGTGCCCCTTTCACCTTAGTGGTCTTAAGTGGTCAATTATGCAACAAGACCCTGTAGCTACCCTATTGTTGCAACTTAGTCTTAGCTAAACCACACTTCTCCCTATATGCAACACCTGTGAGTTGTGACTAATCCAAAATAAATGCATAAGTGGTAGGTAGATATTATAGCTCTCCAAGTGGAAGGGCCAGTATACCATGATCTCAGCTAGTGATACATTTATCCAATTGAAATTTCTGCACAAAATGTACTTTACCCTTCAAGAATCAACCCTGATATTTCAGCCAAATATAACAAATGTCAAGTTGAGATTGGGTCCTTCATCTACTTTGTCTGGAGCTGTCCTCTTATTCAAACCTATTGGCGACACATTGTAATTAAGTTTAACACTGTTCTGGGACTGTCATTGGAATTGGACATCTGTTATTTCTTTTGGGCATCCACAATGATCCCACTATAACCAAACAGTGCAAACTCCTAATATTCTAAGGGGCATTCTACGCCAGATGGGAAATTCTCCTTAAATGGAAACTCTCCTCCCCTCCACCCTGTATGGATTGGTATGCTACTATCAATATAATACCATTATACCAGCTCACCTCTGTTAACAGATGTTGCTCTGCAAAGTTTGCAAAATCTTGGCTATAAGGCTTGATCAACACAAAACCCCTAGCACTTGAAGCTACATGTGGGTAATTTAACATCTCTATTGTACTTAGTATCAAGATTTGTAAAAGTTTTAATTGTTATTTCTTGATTTCTAATTCTTCACGTACAATGGTTGTAATGTATATTATGTCTTTTACATGTTTTCCCTTCCTTTTTGGTATTCCACTCCTTCATTCTCGCCAATTCTTGATAAATCTAATAAAAACTTACCTGTTAGAAAAATATTGTGTACTGCATGCTGTGGTTTAAAATGGTCAGCGTAAGTACAGGTATTTATCATTGAAATCTGTATGCCAATCACCAGTGTATGAAAAGTCACATGGCAACTTGAACATCTGTGCATGCACACGAAGGTTCTTTAAGAGTTTTTAGCTCTCAGGGAACCCATGCAAAAATGAATACTGTTTTTGCTGGCGTATAAGACTACTTTTTATACTTAAAAACATCCACCCGAAAATAGGGGGTCATCTTATACGCGGGGTATACAATGTATACCTTTAGTTCGTTTTGGGCCAAGCTGGCCCAAAACGAACATCCCTAATCTGTCAGCCCGCTGGATGTGCGGTAATATTGTATGTGCGGTAGCTTCGGCTACATACAGTAGCTGAGCCAATCACGGCGAGCGATGTACACAACCTCTGCCAATCCAAGCAGGCTTTGTATTCATTAATAGAATACATTGCTCGCCGTGATTGGCTCAGCGCGGTATACTGTATGTAGCTAAAGGTACCGTACATACAGTATTACCGCACATCCATTCATGATGTTTTAAAATGGTGTTGCCTCAGAAGTGGGGTAGTCTTATATGACGAGTATAGCCCAAAACCTATATTTTAGGTGGAAAATTAGGGGGTCGTCTTATACACCCAGTCGCCCTATACGCCGGCAAATACGGTATATCATCAAGATGTAAATATAATAAAGAATGTGACATACATAGTATATTTTACACGCAGAGCAGAACATCTTTTGCTTTACAAGACAAAATTATTTTCAGTAAATGGAAAATGTTCCCTTATATTAGTTTTGAAGGTGGTTCCCCATTACACTGGTGGTCAGTAGAGTAGTGTCCCCATGCATTTGCGGTCAGTGTAACATTAGAGGTAAGTGGAAACGTGCCTGCTTACATTGTTGGTCAGTGGAGAAATGCACTCTTACATTGCTGGTCAGTGGTCAAATGTTCTCCCCTAAAGACAGCTAAAAAGAGTATTACTATGAGTGGTAACGTACCTGATACAGTAGAGACTCCACTAGACATACAATGCTGGCTCTGCCAAGTTACATTGATGCCGGAATGATGCAGGCATTTTCAGGTGGAAAAGCAATCTGCCTCTGCTCAAAGAAATTCCTAGCAACCTCTAGAGGAACCATAGGGTTCCACAGAATTCTGGTTGAGAATGACTGCTATACTTCCTCAAATATTAATGGTCACAATAGAAAATCTCTTCATTCATAACAACATTTGTGAGTGTGAAGGTAATCACAAAATAAATTTTTTTGTAAAACAAACCAACCAAGTATTCCACTAGGTCTCGGGATTAAATTGAAATCACTGGGCAATGCTTCTATTGTGTACATTAGTGCTGCAAGTATCACCTAACAGCATCAACATGCATTCAGGGTAGCATGCACAATACTGGAAAGATTCAAATTAACCTGTACAAAGTGTCAGAACAATTTCATGTGAACCGTACTAAATATAGGACTCTTGTAAGACTTGTAAGAAAAAGGAGTGCATTCATAACAGAAGAAAGTTATTCCAAACCCTAATTGAAAACTAATTCTCTTTATAAATTTTAACTCTTAAAATAACAGTTGTTCAACTGGCACTTAGGATAGTTTTGGGGTCTATATAGTAGGAAATATGTCATTTGGAACTTATAAACTGTATGTTTTAGTCTCAGTTCTTCAAATAACTGCTCCTTACAGCTTTTCCTATTGCACCATTCAACTGCTACATAGAACTTCCCTATAACTCCTAACTATGTAACTGCATTTTCTGCGGCATGATAATGCATCATAACCACTTCCTTTCTCTGTTATTCTGAAACCCAGTTTCCACTGATCATATCCTAAAAAGGAAACATCTGCTAACGACAAATGATAAAACCTGAAATTAAACACAAAAGTTACTAAAGTTTATTCATATACACTGTGTTGAAAATAGTGGTCATATCAGTTTAATGGCCCGTAAGAAATAAGAAGCTAATGTGCACCTATTTTATATTTCTAGTGTTTGGTTCTAGCAAGCTATGTTCCAACAAAGGGCATTCCTAGTGTACTTGGAAATCCCCTTGTTATTTTAGATCCTAACCATGTGGTAAGTAGCCCACATCCGAGGATTGGTTTCACTACTGAGCTTATGCGAACCTTGCACTAAAATTTAGGCTTGTTCAATAGGGAACCCCCCTAACACATTTGCTGCATTTCCCCCTTAGTAACAAAACCCAAAAACTTACTTTACAACAAGATTCCATCCGCATTGCCTAGGTGATGGTGACATCACAATCCCTTCTGGGAAATCCCGAGAACAATGAGGATCCCAAATTATATAAGAATAAGATGCTTTGTAAGTATGTTGTTCCCAGGATTTCACCAGAAGAATCGTAACATCACCTTCTCCAGTCTGGAAGTTGGGTGCAAATATATTTCTTAACTTTTTTTGGCTGGAATGTGGCTGCCACTTGGAGAATCAGTTGTTCATCAAGGCACTACTCATTTACTTGCAGGTAAACTACACATAAGGTAGATTTTTGGATAATGGGGTAGCTACATATCAGTAAGTAGTGTTGTAAGCAATGAGTCAAACCTAAAGGTACCTTTCATCATTATTGGCCTTTTTTCTGAATTCCTAAGTGATAGGAGGTAGACTAGATTTAAAGCATAACTAGATGGCATTTAGTTGCTAAAGCACTGTGCATCATAAACAGTTTGCTTCAGTGTTGGCTGCACATTATTACTCTGGACCTGCTTCCTTGTAGTCTCCGCCAATAGTGCATGTGACAGCATGACAAAGCAAAAGCACAATTGCAAGACAGTTGTCATCCTCTAACACGATGTGCCTGAACAAGGAAGTTCATGATAGAAAGACTGAAAATAACTTTTTAAATTACATTACCATTACAGTGGTGCTGCAGAGTGCATTGTGGTGCACTAAGCTAAGGAGAATCAACCCCTATGTCTTATGATATGGGACAGGACAGGAAGCCTAGAAAGGGCTGCAAGGCACCATGGACGAGCCTGTCGGATATCACCCCAGTATCAAAGTGCTGCAGATCTTTTTAGTGCAGACATCATATAGACTGGAAAGATATTGCTTTAAAGAAGAACTCAGGGTAGAATAAAAATGAATCCTTGCAGTGGGTCTACCTCCACACTACAAGGGTTAACTGCTAGTTTTTTTTCTAGGGGACCGAATAAAGAAGATATACTCACCTGATCCTTGATCCTGCAGCAGAGGCTTTTTCACCACCAGAAGAGGGTACGGGGACCAGTCTAGCAGCCCAGCAGGTCCTAAGATCAGGTGAATATATCTTTTTTATTTTAGACCTAGACCAAAATGAGCAGTTAATCCTTGCAGTGTGGGGCTAGCCCCACTGCAAGGGTTAATTTTGATTCTGTCCGCAGTTGTTCTTTCAGTAAATCAGTCCAAACCAAACTGAATCCCAACTTGGAAGATCAATTCATTTGTATATACTAGCATTAGGTAAGCAAAAGATTGACTCTGTTTTATATGTCACTAGTGATTAGCTTGACAGTAAAATACACATCCAGTTTTAAGGTTACCATAGACCAACCCGCACCCCTGTAACATCAATTACAATTAAAATGTCCTGTAAACCTTTCATGCGGCAGGTGTATTTCTGTAAGGTGTATTATCAGTAATGCTAAATTATAGGAACATTCACGATTTGTCACAAAAGCAATATAAACTATCAGGTACTCCTCAGGGACAAAACATGTCTGAAAAATATGAATCATTTAACTATTAGTGGCTAATCTTGTGGTGGAATTGAGCGTTCTTCATTCCAAATAATAATGTTGAATGGGTGATGGTTAGTAATTATTTGAATTAGTCACATGATCAAGCTTTGCTTGCTTTATGTATGAACTATGCATGGCTTGGAATATGTCTTGTGTTTTACACATACGGTGATTCACAGTGTGCAGTGATGCGTGTACGTGAGAACGCCACTGTATAATCCAGATTACTTATGAGTGCCTTTTTCTCATACACACCTTCTTCTCCTTCTTATTGCTTTTGTATCTCTCTCCATATTAAACTTTCCTTATTTGTCTTCTATCCATTACTCCACTTCTCACTAGGCAAAAAAGCATCTATGATGTTAGTGTTTTAATGTCTACCCTGGTTCAGTTTTACACTACACTTTACATTTTTATACATTCCACATTTCACAATATACATTAATTAGGATTGTAAGCATGTTTGTATTTTAGTTGTATCTGCAAAATACACAGCCTGGCCCCCCAAAAAAGTCACCATCACAAAGTCCAGACTTTACCCCTATTGAGAACCTTTGAGATGTACTGGAGGAGACTTTATGCAGTGGTCTGACTCTCCCATCATCACTACAAGATCTTGGTGAAAAATGAATGTAACTCTGGATGGAAATAAATGTTGTGACATTGCATGAGCTTATGGGAATGATGGCACTGCGAATGTGTGCCGTAATCAAAGCTAAAGGCAGTCCAACTAAATATTAGAGTGTGTGACTTTTTTTGGCCAGGCAGTGTATTCAATGTCCTATATTGTATTGTCTTAACACACTATTCAATGGCTTAGAAAGTACATAAAACAATCTACTCCAGGCCCAACCTCAGCAGAGCTTTCAATCAAATGTCCCTACAACAGTTGGGGGAAATGGGTCCAAAGCCATTTTACCTAGCACAAGGTTTTTGGACTGTATAAGAAAATCAGGGCACCCAGAGGAAGCTAAAATATGCATATGCACAAACTGAATGTAAAATAACATGCAGATAGCATCCCAGGTCAGCATTTACCTACAGTGCTGGAAGGTATTTTATAGCCCCTTACCCAAAATTTCTACATTTTGTGGAGTTGTCTTAAACTCATGGTGAGAATTGAAGGGATTTGAAACATTCTGTTAACACGTAACACTGGTGCAAAATAATGTATTCATTAAAATGCTAGTTTGTTTGACATCACTAGACATTTTACTTTTTGATGCTGACATTGGCACCAGCACTATGCAGGCACTGTTGGGCAGAAGATTGCTCCACATGACATTAACCGCATAGATACAGTGCCAGGTCCTGGAAACTGGCAACAGGACATGGTCACCAGAGTTTTGGTTTCGCTGTATACAGCAATATCCCATCATGTCTCAGTCTCAGCACCTTTTGTGAACTTTACCATTGTGGGTCTTGTTTCCAGTGCTTAGCATTGATACAGCATTTAGAGATGCCTTTTGTATAAGCATTAGATACAGCTAAAGTCTTCTCACGTGTACAAAACAAAAGAAATGCAAGCAAACTGGATGTGAATGTTTATTCCTCTTGCAGTTTCACCAGCTTTTCTTTCTTCTCATTGCTTGTTATTGCTATGACTCAATCTTGGCTCCACAGCATTTCATGTCCGAATAGTACTGGTGTTTCGCTTCCATTGCTATTTGTATCCTGTAAAACCAGAATAAAGGTGGGTATGCTTTGTCAACAGGAACGATTATGTCATTGAAATTAAATATATGAGTTAACACTAGAGTCACAGTAATGATGAGCTCACCCTGAATTTGTTTCCATAGTATGACAACATGTGACACTAAAGGCTACCATAACATTATTATTTGATTATATACTAGGTTCTTAAAGTAACATCACCAGCATAGAAAGATACATAAGACATGTTGAATGGCCACTAAATATATCTATCTATCTATCTATCTATCTATCTATCTATCTATCTAACAAAGAAACTTTTTGTGGGTCGCCTCCACCCTAGCTCCTTTCATTAATCTCTCCCCCTAATGATGGCCGTTAGGCTTTAGAACTTTATCAATGAATGTATGTATGTTGGGCTAGTCAATGACGAGGGATGAATTATGTTGGTCTAAATTGGAATATTGCATCCATGTATGTATTTAATAATGTTATTTATGAGTTGTATCAGCTACTTTGACCAAGTAAATGTTTTTATTGAAATTAATTTATGTACAATACAATAAATTTGATATAATTTTACGCATGGTCTACTATGTCTCTCAATAAACCCTTTTTCCTCCACGTTTCTTCCTATCTATCTATCTATCTATCTATCTATCTATCTATCTATCTATCTATCTATGAGCACCAAAAATTAAGCCTTGAACTGTAAGTAGACAAGACCACCCCACTGAAAAAAGTATCAGTGCCCCCAAAGTCATATCTGATTATATTTGAAGTCTGGTGGGCTGAGTTATTCCCTGGCTTCATTCTTGGATAACCTATTTAAGTTTGAGGTGTTCACACACTACTTTGCAAGTTTCAGCACCTCTTGTTGCATCCTAAATAATACAGAAAACAAAGCTATAATAGTGAGAGTGGGACACCATCATAATACCCACAACACAGGGTCCAGGAACTCAAATGTAGGTATCTTAACAATAGAGTCTCTTAAAAATGTAGGACGCCGTCAGGTGGTTTAAATAGCCAGCAGCTACAAAAAATGGAGTTTTGGATGAAATGACCCTTTACACCTTTTATTCTAGGTATGCATTCATTAACAGTTATTAAATGTAGTACATCAGTCATGTCATTATTTTCCTACAACCAAGATC